>NC_134831.1:108549594-108816118 GCF_004210375.1 Tachypleus tridentatus
AATGTTTTCAGAGTGACAGTACTTTTAATAATCATTTTGCAGCTGCTCTAATATCTACACTCAGTTTGATTATAAACAACCAGAATGTTTTCAGAGTGACAGTACTTTTAATAATCATTTTGCAGCTGCTCTAATATCTACACTCAGTTTGATTATAAACAACCAGAATGTTTTCAGAGTGACAGTACTTTTAATAATCATTTTGCAGCTGCTCTAATATCTACACTCAGTTTGATTATAAACAACCAGAATGTTTTCAGAGTGACAGTACTTTTAATAATCATTTTGCAGCTGCTCTAATATCTACACTCAGTTTGATTATAAACAACCAGAATGTTTTCAGAGTGACAGTACTTTTAATAATCATTTTGCAGCTGCTGTAATACCTACACTCAGTTTGATTATAAACAACCAGAATGTTTTCAGAGTGACAGTACTTTTAATAATCATTTTGCAGCTGCTCTAATATCTACACTCAGTTTGATTATAAACAACCAGAATGTTTTCAGAGTGACAGTACTTTTAATAATCATTTTGCAGCTGCTCTAATATCTACACTCAGTTTGATTATAAACAACCAGAATGTTTTCAGAGTGACAGTACTTTTAATAATCATTTTGCAGCTGCTCTAATATCTACACTCAGTTTGATTATAAACAACCAGAATGTTTTCAGAGTGACAGTACTTTTAATAATCATTTTGCAGCTGCTCTAATATCTACACTCAGTTTGATTATAAACAACCAGAATGTTTTCAGAGTGACAGTACTTTTAATAATCATTTTGCAGCTGCTAATATCTAATATCTACACTCAGTTTGATTATAAACAACTCAGAATGTTTTCAGAGTGACAGTACTTTTAATAATCATTTTGCAGCTGCTCTAATATCTACACTCAGTTTGATTATAAACAACCAGAATGTTTTCAGAGTGACAGTACTTTTAATAATCATTTTGCAGCTGCTCTAATATCTACACTCAGTTTGATTATAAACAACCAGAATGTTTTCAGAGTGACAGTACTTTTAATAATCATTTTGCAGCTGCTCTAATATCTACACTCAGTTTGATTATAAACAACCAGAATGTTTTCAGAGTGACAGTACTTTTAATAATCATTTTGCAGCTGCTCTAATATCTACACTCAGTTTGATTATAAACAACCAGAATGTTTTCAGAGTGACAGTACTTTTAATAATCATTTTGCAGCTGCTCTAATATCTACACTCAGTTTGATTATAAACAACCAGAATGTTTTCAGAGTGACAGTACTTTTAATAATCATTTTGCAGCTGCTCTAATATCTACACTCAGTTTGATTATAAACAACCAGAATGTTTTCAGAGTGACAGTACTTTTAATAATCATTTTGCAGCTGCTCTAATATCTACACTCAGTTTGATTATAAACAACCAGAATGTTTTCAGAGTGACAGTACTTTTAATAATCATTTTGCAGCTGCTCTAATATCTACACTCAGTTTGATTATAAACAACCAGAATGTTTTCAGAGTGACAGTACTTTTAATAATCATTTTGCAGCTGCTCTAATATCTACACTCAGTTTGATTATAAACAACCAGAATGTTTTCAGAGTGACAGTACTTTTAATAATCATTTTGCAGCTGCTCTAATATCTACACTCAGTTTGATTATAAACAACCAGAATGTTTTCAGAGTGACAGTACTTTTAATAATCATTTTGCAGCTGCTCTAATATCTACACTCAGTTTGATTATAAACAACCAGAATGTTTTCAGAGTGACAGTACTTTTAATAATCATTTTGCAGCTGCTCTAATATCTACACTCAGTTTGATTATAAACAACCAGAATGTTTTCAGAGTGACAGTACTTTTAATAATCATTTTGCAGCTGCTCTAATATCTACACTCAGTTTGATTATAAACAACCAGAATGTTTTCAGAGTGACAGTACTTTTAATAATCATTTTGCAGCTGCTCTAATATCTACACTCAGTTTGATTATAAACAACCAGAATGTTTTCAGAGTGACAGTACTTTTAATAATCATTTTGCAGCTGCTCTAATATCTACACTCAGTTTGATTATAAACAACCAGAATGTTTTCAGAGTGACAGTACTTTTAATAATCATTTTGCAGCTGCTCTAATATCTACACTCAGTTTGATTATAAACAACCAGAATGTTTTCAGAGTGACAGTACTTTTAATAATCATTTTGCAGCTGCTCTAATATCTACACTCAGTTTGATTATAAACAACCAGAATGTTTTCAGAGTGACAGTACTTTTAATAATCATTTTGCAGCTGCTCTAATATCTACACTCAGTTTGATTATAAACAACCAGAATGTTTTCAGAGTGACAGTACTTTTAATAATCATTTTGCAGCTGCTCTAATATCTACACTCAGTTTGATTATAAACAACCAGAATGTTTTCAGAGTGACAGTACTTTTAATAATCATTTTGCAGCTGCTCTAATATCTACACTCAGTTTGATTATAAACAACCAGAATGTTTTCAGAGTGACAGTACTTTTAATAATCATTTTGCAGCTGCTCTAATATCTACACTCAGTTTGATTATAAACAACCAGAATGTTTTCAGAGTGACAGTACTTTTAATAATCATTTTGCAGCTGCTCTAATATCTACACTCAGTTTGATTATAAACAACCAGAATGTTTTCAGAGTGACAGTACTTTTAAGCTAATCATTTTAAACAACAGCTGACAGTACTTTTAATATCTGCTCTAATACACTCAGTTTGATTATAAACAACCAGAATGTTTTCAGAGTGACAGTACTTTTAATAATCATTTTGCAGCTGCTCTAATATCTACACTCAGTTTGATTATAAACAACCAGAATGTTTTCAGAGTGACAGTACTTTTAATAATCATTTTGCAGCTGCTCTAATATCTACACTCAGTTTGATTATAAACAACCAGAATGTTTTCAGAGTGACAGTACTTTTAATAATCATTTTGCAGCTGCTCTAATATCTACACTCAGTTTGATTATAAACAACCAGAATGTTTTCAGAGTGACAGTACTTTTAATAATCATTTTGCAGCTGCTCTAATATCTACACTCAGTTTGATTATAAACAACCAGAATGTTTTCAGAGTGACAGTACTTTTAATAATCATTTTGCAGCTGCTCTAATATCTACACTCAGTTTGATTATAAACAACCAGAATGTTTTCAGAGTGACAGTACTTTTAATAATCATTTTGCAGCTGCTGTAATATCTACACTCAGTTTGATTATAAACAACCAGAATGTTTTCAGAGTGACAGTACTTTTAATAATCATTTTGCAGCTGCTCTAATATCTACACTCAGTTTGATTATAAACAACCAGAATGTTTTCAGAGTGACAGTACTTTTAATAATCATTTTGCAGCTGCTCTAATATCTACACTCAGTTTGATTATAAACAACCAGAATGTTTTCAGAGTGACAGTACTTTTAATAATCATTTTGCAGCTGCTCTAATATCTACACTCAGTTTGATTATAAACAACCAGAATGTTTTCAGAGTGACAGTACTTTTAATAATCATTTTGCAGCTGCTCTAATATCTACACTCAGTTTGATTATAAACAACCAGAATGTTTTCAGAGTGACAGTACTTTTAATAATCATTTTGCAGCTGCTCTAATATCTACACTCAGTTTGATTATAAACAACCAGAATGTTTTCAGAGTGACAGTACTTTTAATAATCATTTTGCAGCTGCTCTAATATCTACACTCAGTTTGATTATAAACAACCAGAATGTTTTCAGAGTGACAGTACTTTTAATAATCATTTTGCAGCTGCTCTAATATCTACACTCAGTTTGATTATAAACAACCAGAATGTTTTCAGAGTGACAGTACTTTTAATAATCATTTTGCAGCTGCTCTAATATCTACACTCAGTTTGATTATAAACAACCAGAATGTTTTCAGAGTGACAGTACTTTTAATAATCATTTTGCAGCTGCTCTAATATCTACACTCAGTTTGATTATAAACAACCAGAATGTTTTCAGAGTGACAGTACTTTTAATAATCATTTTGCAGCTGCTCTAATATCTACACTCAGTTTGATTATAAACAACCAGAATGTTTTCAGAGTGACAGTACTTTTAATAATCATTTTGCAGCTGCTCTAATATCTACACTCAGTTTGATTATAAACAACCAGAATGTTTTCAGAGTGACAGTACTTTTAATAATCATTTTGCAGCTGCTCTAATATCTACACTCAGTTTGATTATAAACAACCAGAATGTTTTCAGAGTGACAGTACTTTTAATAATCATTTTGCAGCTGCTCTAATATCTACACTCAGTTTGATTATAAACAACCAGAATGTTTTCAGAGTGACAGTACTTTTAATAATCATTTTGCAGCTGCTCTAATATCTACACTCAGTTTGATTATAAACAACCAGAATGTTTTCAGAGTGACAGTACTTTTAATAATCATTTTGCAGCTGCTCTAATATCTACACTCAGTTTGATTATAAACAACCAGCTGACAGTACTTTTAATAATCATTTTGCAGCTGCTCTAATATCTACACTCAGTTTGATTATAAACAACCAGAATGTTTTCAGAGTGACAGTACTTTTAATAATCATTTTGCAGCTGCTCTAATATCTACACTCAGTTTGATTATAAACAACCAGAATGTTTTCAGAGTGACAGTACTTTTAATAATCATTTTGCAGCTGCTGTTTGATTATAAACAACCAGAATGTTTTCAGAGTGACAGTACTTTTAATAATCATTTTGCAGCTGCTCTAATATCTACACTCAGTTTGATTATAAACAACCAGAATGTTTTCAGAGTGACAGTACTTTTAATAATCATTTTGCAGCTGCTCTAATATCTACACTCAGTTTGATTATAAACAACCAGAATGTTTTCAGAGTGACAGTACTTTTAATAATCATTTTGCAGCTGCTCTAATATCTACACTCAGTTTGATTATAAACAACCAGAATGTTTTCAGAGTGACAGTACTTTTAATAATCATTTTGCAGCTGCTCTAATATCTACACTCAGTTTGATTATAAACAACCAGAATGTTTTCAGAGTGACAGTACTTTTAATAATCATTTTGCAGCTGCTCTAATATCTACACTCAGTTTGATTATAAACAACCAGAATGTTTTCAGAGTGACAGTACTTTTAATAATCATTTTGCAGCTGCTCTAATATCTACACTCAGTTTGATTATAAACAACCAGAATGTTTTCAGAGTGACAGTACTTTTAATAATCATTTTGCAGCTGCTGTAATATCTACACTCAGTTTGATTATAAACAACCAGAATGTTTTCAGAGTGACAGTACTTTTAATAATCATTTTGCAGCTGCTCTAATATCTACACTCAGTTTGATTATAAACAACCAGAATGTTTTCAGAGTGACAGTACTTTTAATAATCATTTTGCAGCTGCTCTAATATCTACACTCAGTTTGATTATAAACAACCAGAATGTTTTCAGAGTGACAGTACTTTTAATAATCATTTTGCAGCTGCTCTAATATCTACACTCAGTTTGATTATAAACAACCAGAATGTTTTCAGAGTGACAGTACTTTTAATAATCATTTTGCAGCTGCTCTAATATCTACACTCAGTTTGATTATAAACAACCAGAATGTTTTCAGAGTGACAGTACTTTTAATAATCATTTTGCAGCTGCTCTAATATCTACACTCAGTTTGATTATAAACAACCAGAATGTTTTCAGAGTGACAGTACTTTTAATAATCATTTTGCAGCTGCTCTAATATCTACACTCAGTTTGATTATAAACAACCAGAATGTTTTCAGAGTGACAGTACTTTTAATAATCATTTTGCAGCTGCTCTAATATCTACACTCAGTTTGATTATAAACAACCAGAATGTTTTCAGAGTGACAGTACTTTTAATAATCATTTTGCAGCTGCTCTAATATCTACACTCAGTTTGATTATAAACAACCAGAATGTTTTCAGAGTGACAGTACTTTTAATAATCATTTTGCAGCTGCTCTAATATCTACACTCAGTTTGATTATAAACAACCAGAATGTTTTCAGAGTGACAGTACTTTTAATAATCATTTTGCAGCTGCTCTAATATCTACACTCAGTTTGATTATAAACAACCAGAATGTTTTCAGAGTGACAGTACTTTTAATAATCATTTTGCAGCTGCTCTAATATCTACACTCAGTTTGATTATAAACAACCAGAATGTTTTCAGAGTGACAGTACTTTTAATAATCATTTTGCAGCTGCTCTAATATCTACACTCAGTTTGATTATAAACAACCAGAATGTTTTCAGAGTGACAGTACTTTTAATAATCATTTTGCAGCTGCTGTAATATCTACACTCAGTTTGATTATAAACAACCAGAATGTTTTCAGAGTGACAGTACTTTTAATAATCATTTTGCAGCTGCTCTAATATCTACACTCAGTTTGATTATAAACAACCAGAATGTTTTCAGAGTGACAGTACTTTTAATAATCATTTTGCAGCTGCTCTAATATCTACACTCAGTTTGATTATAAACAACCAGAATGTTTTCAGAGTGACAGTACTTTTAATAATCATTTTGCAGCTGCTCTAATATCTACACTCAGTTTGATTATAAACAACCAGAATGTTTTCAGAGTGACAGTACTTTTAATAATCATTTTGCAGCTGCTCTAATATCTACACTCAGTTTGATTATAAACAACCAGAATGTTTTCAGAGTGACAGTACTTTTAATAATCATTTTGCAGCTGCTCTAATATCTACACTCAGTTTGATTATAAACAACCAGAATGTTTTCAGAGTGACAGTACTTTTAATAATCATTTTGCAGCTGCTCTAATATCTACACTCAGTTTGATTATAAACAACCAGAATGTTTTCAGAGTGACAGTACTTTTAATAATCATTTTGCAGCTGCTCTAATATCTACACTCAGTTTGATTATAAACAACCAGAATGTTTTCAGAGTGACAGTACTTTTAATAATCATTTTGCAGCTGCTCTAATATCTACACTCAGTTTGATTATAAACAACCAGAATGTTTTCAGAGTGACAGTACTTTTAATAATCATTTTGCAGCTGCTCTAATATCTACACTCAGTTTGATTATAAACAACCAGAATGTTTTCAGAGTGACAGTACTTTTAATAATCATTTTGCAGCTGCTCTAATATCTACACTCAGTTTGATTATAAACAACCAGAATGTTTTCAGAGTGACAGTACTTTTAATAATCATTTTGCAGCTGCTCTAATATCTACACTCAGTTTGATTATAAACAACCAGAATGTTTTCAGAGTGACAGTACTTTTAATAATCATTTTGCAGCTGCTCTAATATCTACACTCAGTTTGATTATAAACAACCAGAATGTTTTCAGAGTGACAGTACTTTTAATAATCATTTTGCAGCTGCTCTAATATCTACACTCAGTTTGATTATAAACAACCAGAATGTTTTCAGAGTGACAGTACTTTTAATAATCATTTTGCAGCTGCTCTAATATCTACACTCAGTTTGATTATAAACAACCAGAATGTTTTCAGAGTGACAGTACTTTTAATAATCATTTTGCAGCTGCTCTAATATCTACACTCAGTTTGATTATAAACAACCAGAATGTTTTCAGAGTGACAGTACTTTTAATAATCATTTTGCAGCTGCTCTAATATCTACACTCAGTTTGATTATAAACAACCAGAATGTTTTCAGAGTGACAGTACTTTTAATAATCATTTTGCAGCTGCTCTAATATCTACACTCAGTTTGATTATAAACAACCAGAATGTTTTCAGAGTGACAGTACTTTTAATAATCATTTTGCAGCTGCTCTAATATCTACACTCAGTTTGATTATAAACAACCAGAATGTTTTCAGAGTGACAGTACTTTTAATAATCATTTTGCAGCTGCTCTAATATCTACACTCAGTTTGATTATAAACAACCAGAATGTTTTCAGAGTGACAGTACTTTTAATAATCATTTTGCAGCTGCTCTAATATCTACACTCAGTTTGATTATAAACAACCAGAATGTTTTCAGAGTGACAGTACTTTTAATAATCATTTTGCAGCTGCTCTAATATCTACACTCAGTTTGATTATAAACAACCAGAATGTTTTCAGAGTGACAGTACTTTTAATAATCATTTTGCAGCTGCTCTAATATCTACACTCAGTTTGATTATAAACAACCAGAATGTTTTCAGAGTGACAGTACTTTTAATAATCATTTTGCAGCTGCTCTAATATCTACACTCAGTTTGATTATAAACAACCAGAATGTTTTCAGAGTGACAGTACTTTTAATAATCATTTTGCAGCTGCTCTAATATCTACACTCAGTTTGATTATAAACAACCAGAATGTTTTCAGAGTGACAGTACTTTTAATAATCATTTTGCAGCTGCTCTAATATCTACACTCAGTTTGATTATAAACAACCAGAATGTTTTCAGAGTGACAGTACTTTTAATAATCATTTTGCAGCTGCTCTAATATCTACACTCAGTTTGATTATAAACAACCAGAATGTTTTCAGAGTGACAGTACTTTTAATAATCATTTTGCAGCTGCTCTAATATCTACACTCAGTTTGATTATAAACAACCAGAATGTTTTCAGAGTGACAGTACTTTTAATAATCATTTTGCAGCTGCTCTAATATCTACACTCAGTTTGATTATAAACAACCAGAATGTTTTCAGAGTGACAGTACTTTTAATAATCATTTTGCAGCTGCTCTAATATCTACACTCAGTTTGATTATAAACAACCAGAATGTTTTCAGAGTGACAGTACTTTTAATAATAATTTGCAGCTGCTCTAATATCTACACTCAATTTGTTTATAAACAACCAGAATGTTTTCAGAGTGACAGTACTTTTAATAATCATTTTGCAGCTGCTCTAATATCTACACTCAGTTTGATTATAAACAACCAGAATGTTTTCAGAGTGACAGTACTTTTAATAATCATTTTGCAGCTGCTCTAATATCTACACTCAGTTTGATTATAAACAACCAGAATGTTTTCAGAGTGACAGTACTTTTAATAATCATTTTGCAGCTGCTCTAATATCTACACTCAGTTTGATTATAAACAACCAGAATGTTTTCAGAGTGACAGTACTTTTAATAATCATTTTGCAGCTGCTCTAATATCTACACTCAGTTTGATTATAAACAACCAGAATGTTTTCAGAGTGACAGTACTTTTAATAATCATTTTGCAGCTGCTCTAATATCTACACTCAGTTTGATTATAAACAACCAGAATGTTTTCAGAGTGACAGTACTTTTAATAATCATTTTGCAGCTGCTCTAATATCTACACTCAGTTTGATTATAAACAACCAGAATGTTTTCAGAGTGACAGTACTTTTAATAATCATTTTGCAGCTGCTGTAATATCTACACTCAGTTTGATTATAAACAACCAGAATGTTTTCAGAGTGACAGTACTTTTAATAATCATTTTGCAGCTGCTGTAATATCTACACTCAGTTTGATTATAAACAACCAGAATGTTTTCAGAGTGACAGTACTTTTAATAATCATTTTGCAGCTGCTCTAATATCTACACTCAGTTTGATTATAAACAACCAGAATGTTTTCAGAGTGACAGTACTTTTAATAATCATTTTGCAGCTGCTCTAATATCTACACTCAGTTTGATTATAAACAACCAGAATGTTTTCAGAGTGACAGTACTTTTAATAATCATTTTGCAGCTGCTCTAATATCTACACTCAGTTTGATTATAAACAACCAGAATGTTTTCAGAGTGACAGTACTTTTAATAATCATTTTGCAGCTGCTCTAATATCTACACTCAGTTTGATTATAAACAACCAGAATGTTTTCAGAGTGACAGTACTTTTAATAATCATTTTGCAGCTGCTCTAATATCTACACTCAGTTTGATTATAAACAACCAGAATGTTTTCAGAGTGACAGTACTTTTAATAATCATTTTGCAGCTGCTCTAATATCTACACTCAGTTTGATTATAAACAACCAGAATGTTTTCAGAGTGACAGTACTTTTAATAATCATTTTGCAGCTGCTCTAATATCTACACTCAGTTTGATTATAAACAACCAGAATGTTTTCAGAGTGACAGTACTTTTAATAATCATTTTGCAGCTGCTCTAATATCTACACTCAGTTTGATTATAAACAACCAGAATGTTTTCAGAGTGACAGTACTTTTAATAATCATTTTGCAGCTGCTCTAATATCTACACTCAGTTTGATTATAAACAACCAGAATGTTTTCAGAGTGACAGTACTTTTAATAATCATTTTGCAGCTGCTCTAATATCTACACTCAGTTTGATTATAAACAACCAGAATGTTTTCAGAGTGACAGTACTTTTAATAATCATTTTGCAGCTGCTCTAATATCTACACTCAGTTTGATTATAAACAACCAGAATGTTTTCAGAGTGACAGTACTTTTAATAATCATTTTGCAGCTGCTCTAATATCTACACTCAGTTTGATTATAAACAACCAGAATGTTTTCAGAGTGACAGTACTTTTAATAATCATTTTGCAGCTGCTCTAATATCTACACTCAGTTTGATTATAAACAACCAGAATGTTTTCAGAGTGACAGTACTTTTAATAATCATTTTGCAGCTGCTCTAATATCTACACTCAGTTTGATTATAAACAACCAGAATGTTTTCAGAGTGACAGTACTTTTAATAATCATTTTGCAGCTGCTCTAATATCTACACTCAGTTTGATTATAAACAACCAGAATGTTTTCAGAGTGACAGTACTTTTAATAATCATTTTGCAGCTGCTCTAATATCTACACTCAGTTTGATTATAAACAACCAGAATGTTTTCAGAGTGACAGTACTTTTAATAATCATTTTGCAGCTGCTCTAATATCTACACTCAGTTTGATTATAAACAACCAGAATGTTTTCAGAGTGACAGTACTTTTAATAATCATTTTGCAGCTGCTCTAATATCTACACTCAGTTTGATTATAAACAACCAGAATGTTTTCAGAGTGACAGTACTTTTAATAATCATTTTGCAGCTGCTCTAATATCTACACTCAGTTTGATTATAAACAACCAGAATGTTTTCAGAGTGACAGTACTTTTAATAATCATTTTGCAGCTGCTCTAATATCTACACTCAGTTTGATTATAAACAACCAGAATGTTTTCAGAGTGACAGTACTTTTAATAATCATTTTGCAGCTGCTCTAATATCTACACTCAGTTTGATTATAAACAACCAGAATGTTTTCAGAGTGACAGTACTTTTAATAATCATTTTGCAGCTGCTCTAATATCTACACTCAGTTTGATTATAAACAACCAGAATGTTTTCAGAGTGACAGTACTTTTAATAATCATTTTGCAGCTGCTCTAATATCTACACTCAGTTTGATTATAAACAACCAGAATGTTTTCAGAGTGACAGTACTTTTAATAATCATTTTGCAGCTGCTCTAATATCTACACTCAGTTTGATTATAAACAACCAGAATGTTTTCAGAGTGACAGTACTTTTAATAATCATTTTGCAGCTGCTCTAATATCTACACTCAGTTTGATTATAAACAACCAGAATGTTTTCAGAGTGACAGTACTTTTAATAATCATTTTGCAGCTGCTCTAATATCTACACTCAGTTTGATTATAAACAACCAGAATGTTTTCAGAGTGACAGTACTTTTAATAATCATTTTGCAGCTGCTCTAATATCTACACTCAGTTTGATTATAAACAACCAGAATGTTTTCAGAGTGACAGTACTTTTAATAATCATTTTGCAGCTGCTCTAATATCTACACTCAGTTTGATTATAAACAACCAGAATGTTTTCAGAGTGACAGTACTTTTAATAATCATTTTGCAGCTGCTCTAATATCTACACTCAGTTTGATTATAAACAACCAGAATGTTTTCAGAGTGACAGTACTTTTAATAATCATTTTGCAGCTGCTCTAATATCTACACTCAGTTTGATTATAAACAACCAGAATGTTTTCAGAGTGACAGTACTTTTAATAATCATTTTGCAGCTGCTCTAATATCTACACTCAGTTTGATTATAAACAACCAGAATGTTTTCAGAGTGACAGTACTTTTAATAATCATTTTGCAGCTGCTCTAATATCTACACTCAGTTTGATTATAAACAACCAGAATGTTTTCAGAGTGACAGTACTTTTAATAATCATTTTGCAGCTGCTCTAATATCTACACTCAGTTTGATTATAAACAACCAGAATGTTTTCAGAGTGACAGTACTTTTAATAATCATTTTGCAGCTGCTCTAATATCTACACTCAGTTTGATTATAAACAACCAGAATGTTTTCAGAGTGACAGTACTTTTAATAATCATTTTGCAGCTGCTCTAATATCTACACTCAGTTTGATTATAAACAACCAGAATGTTTTCAGAGTGACAGTACTTTTAATAATCATTTTGCAGCTGCTCTAATATCTACACTCAGTTTGATTATAAACAACCAGAATGTTTTCAGAGTGACAGTACTTTTAATAATCATTTTGCAGCTGCTCTAATATCTACACTCAGTTTGATTATAAACAACCAGAATGTTTTCAGAGTGACAGTACTTTTAATAATCATTTTGCAGCTGCTCTAATATCTACACTCAGTTTGATTATAAACAACCAGAATGTTTTCAGAGTGACAGTACTTTTAATAATCATTTTGCAGCTGCTCTAATATCTACACTCAGTTTGATTATAAACAACCAGAATGTTTTCAGAGTGACAGTACTTTTAATAATCATTTTGCAGCTGCTCTAATATCTACACTCAGTTTGATTATAAACAACCAGAATGTTTTCAGAGTGACAGTACTTTTAATAATCATTTTGCAGCTGCTCTAATATCTACACTCAGTTTGATTATAAACAACCAGAATGTTTTCAGAGTGACAGTACTTTTAATAATCATTTTGCAGCTGCTCTAATATCTACACTCAGTTTGATTATAAACAACCAGAATGTTTTCAGAGTGACAGTACTTTTAATAATCATTTTGCAGCTGCTCTAATATCTACACTCAGTTTGATTATAAACAACCAGAATGTTTTCAGAGTGACAGTACTTTTAATAATCATTTTGCAGCTGCTCTAATATCTACACTCAGTTTGATTATAAACAACCAGAATGTTTTCAGAGTGACAGTACTTTTAATAATCATTTTGCAGCTGCTCTAATATCTACACTCAGTTTGATTATAAACAACCAGAATGTTTTCAGAGTGACAGTACTTTTAATAATCATTTTGCAGCTGCTCTAATATCTACACTCAGTTTGATTATAAACAACCAGAATGTTTTCAGAGTGACAGTACTTTTAATAATCATTTTGCAGCTGCTCTAATATCTACACTCAGTTTGATTATAAACAACCAGAATGTTTTCAGAGTGACAGTACTTTTAATAATCATTTTGCAGCTGCTCTAATATCTACACTCAGTTTGATTATAAACAACCAGAATGTTTTCAGAGTGACAGTACTTTTAATAATCATTTTGCAGCTGCTCTAATATCTACACTCAGTTTGATTATAAACAACCAGAATGTTTTCAGAGTGACAGTACTTTTAATAATCATTTTGCAGCTGCTCTAATATCTACACTCAGTTTGATTATAAACAACCAGAATGTTTTCAGAGTGACAGTACTTTTAATAATCATTTTGCAGCTGCTCTAATATCTACACTCAGTTTGATTATAAACAACCAGAATGTTTTCAGAGTGACAGTACTTTTAATAATCATTTTGCAGCTGCTCTAATATCTACACTCAGTTTGATTATAAACAACCAGAATGTTTTCAGAGTGACAGTACTTTTAATAATCATTTTGCAGCTGCTCTAATATCTACACTCAGTTTGATTATAAACAACCAGAATGTTTTCAGAGTGACAGTACTTTTAATAATCATTTTGCAGCTGCTCTAATATCTACACTCAGTTTGATTATAAACAACCAGAATGTTTTCAGAGTGACAGTACTTTTAATAATCATTTTGCAGCTGCTCTAATATCTACACTCAGTTTGATTATAAACAACCAGAATGTTTTCAGAGTGACAGTACTTTTAATAATCATTTTGCAGCTGCTCTAATATCTACACTCAGTTTGATTATAAACAACCAGAATGTTTTCAGAGTGACAGTACTTTTAATAATCATTTTGCAGCTGCTCTAATATCTACACTCAGTTTGATTATAAACAACCAGAATGTTTTCAGAGTGACAGTACTTTTAATAATCATTTTGCAGCTGCTCTAATATCTACACTCAGTTTGATTATAAACAACCAGAATGTTTTCAGAGTGACAGTACTTTTAATAATCATTTTGCAGCTGCTCTAATATCTACACTCAGTTTGATTATAAACAACCAGAATGTTTTCAGAGTGACAGTACTTTTAATAATCATTTTGCAGCTGCTCTAATATCTACACTCAGTTTGATTATAAACAACCAGAATGTTTTCAGAGTGACAGTACTTTTAATAATCATTTTGCAGCTGCTCTAATATCTACACTCAGTTTGATTATAAACAACCAGAATGTTTTCAGAGTGACAGTACTTTTAATAATCATTTTGCAGCTGCTCTAATATCTACACTCAGTTTGATTATAAACAACCAGAATGTTTTCAGAGTGACAGTACTTTTAATAATCATTTTGCAGCTGCTCTAATATCTACACTCAGTTTGATTATAAACAACCAGAATGTTTTCAGAGTGACAGTACTTTTAATAATCATTTTGCAGCTGCTCTAATATCTACACTCAGTTTGATTATAAACAACCAGAATGTTTTCAGAGTGACAGTACTTTTAATAATCATTTTGCAGCTGCTCTAATATCTACACTCAGTTTGATTATAAACAACCAGAATGTTTTCAGAGTGACAGTACTTTTAATAATCATTTTGCAGCTGCTCTAATATCTACACTCAGTTTGATTATAAACAACCAGAATGTTTTCAGAGTGACAGTACTTTTAATAATCATTTTGCAGCTGCTCTAATATCTACACTCAGTTTGATTATAAACAACCAGAATGTTTTCAGAGTGACAGTACTTTTAATAATCATTTTGCAGCTGCTCTAATATCTACACTCAGTTTGATTATAAACAACCAGAATGTTTTCAGAGTGACAGTACTTTTAATAATCATTTTGCAGCTGCTCTAATATCTACACTCAGTTTGATTATAAACAACCAGAATGTTTTCAGAGTGACAGTACTTTTAATAATCATTTTGCAGCTGCTCTAATATCTACACTCAGTTTGATTATAAACAACCAGAATGTTTTCAGAGTGACAGTACTTTTAATAATCATTTTGCAGCTGCTCTAATATCTACACTCAGTTTGATTATAAACAACCAGAATGTTTTCAGAGTGACAGTACTTTTAATAATCATTTTGCAGCTGCTCTAATATCTACACTCAGTTTGATTATAAACAACCAGAATGTTTTCAGAGTGACAGTACTTTTAATAATCATTTTGCAGCTGCTCTAATATCTACACTCAGTTTGATTATAAACAACCAGAATGTTTTCAGAGTGACAGTACTTTTAATAATCATTTTGCAGCTGCTCTAATATCTACACTCAGTTTGATTATAAACAACCAGAATGTTTTCAGAGTGACAGTACTTTTAATAATCATTTTGCAGCTGCTCTAATATCTACACTCAGTTTGATTATAAACAACCAGAATGTTTTCAGAGTGACAGTACTTTTAATAATCATTTTGCAGCTGCTCTAATATCTACACTCAGTTTGATTATAAACAACCAGAATGTTTTCAGAGTGACAGTACTTTTAATAATCATTTTGCAGCTGCTCTAATATCTACACTCAGTTTGATTATAAACAACCAGAATGTTTTCAGAGTGACAGTACTTTTAATAATCATTTTGCAGCTGCTCTAATATCTACACTCAGTTTGATTATAAACAACCAGAATGTTTTCAGAGTGACAGTACTTTTAATAATCATTTTGCAGCTGCTCTAATATCTACACTCAGTTTGATTATAAACAACCAGAATGTTTTCAGAGTGACAGTACTTTTAATAATCATTTTGCAGCTGCTCTAATATCTACACTCAGTTTGATTATAAACAACCAGAATGTTTTCAGAGTGACAGTACTTTTAATAATCATTTTGCAGCTGCTCTAATATCTACACTCAGTTTGATTATAAACAACCAGAATGTTTTCAGAGTGACAGTACTTTTAATAATCATTTTGCAGCTGCTCTAATATCTACACTCAGTTTGATTATAAACAACCAGAATGTTTTCAGAGTGACAGTACTTTTAATAATCATTTTGCAGCTGCTCTAATATCTACACTCAGTTTGATTATAAACAACCAGAATGTTTTCAGAGTGACAGTACTTTTAATAATCATTTTGCAGCTGCTCTAATATCTACACTCAGTTTGATTATAAACAACCAGAATGTTTTCAGAGTGACAGTACTTTTAATAATCATTTTGCAGCTGCTCTAATATCTACACTCAGTTTGATTATAAACAACCAGAATGTTTTCAGAGTGACAGTACTTTTAATAATCATTTTGCAGCTGCTCTAATATCTACACTCAGTTTGATTATAAACAACCAGAATGTTTTCAGAGTGACAGTACTTTTAATAATCATTTTGCAGCTGCTCTAATATCTACACTCAGTTTGATTATAAACAACCAGAATGTTTTCAGAGTGACAGTACTTTTAATAATCATTTTGCAGCTGCTCTAATATCTACACTCAGTTTGATTATAAACAACCAGAATGTTTTCAGAGTGACAGTACTTTTAATAATCATTTTGCAGCTGCTCTAATATCTACACTCAGTTTGATTATAAACAACCAGAATGTTTTCAGAGTGACAGTACTTTTAATAATCATTTTGCAGCTGCTCTAATATCTACACTCAGTTTGATTATAAACAACCAGAATGTTTTCAGAGTGACAGTACTTTTAATAATCATTTTGCAGCTGCTCTAATATCTACACTCAGTTTGATTATAAACAACCAGAATGTTTTCAGAGTGACAGTACTTTTAATAATCATTTTGCAGCTGCTCTAATATCTACACTCAGTTTGATTATAAACAACCAGAATGTTTTCAGAGTGACAGTACTTTTAATAATCATTTTGCAGCTGCTCTAATATCTACACTCAGTTTGATTATAAACAACCAGAATGTTTTCAGAGTGACAGTACTTTTAATAATCATTTTGCAGCTGCTCTAATATCTACACTCAGTTTGATTATAAACAACCAGAATGTTTTCAGAGTGACAGTACTTTTAATAATCATTTTGCAGCTGCTCTAATATCTACACTCAGTTTGATTATAAACAACCAGAATGTTTTCAGAGTGACAGTACTTTTAATAATCATTTTGCAGCTGCTCTAATATCTACACTCAGTTTGATTATAAACAACCAGAATGTTTTCAGAGTGACAGTACTTTTAATAATCATTTTGCAGCTGCTCTAATATCTACACTCAGTTTGATTATAAACAACCAGAATGTTTTCAGAGTGACAGTACTTTTAATAATCATTTTGCAGCTGCTCTAATATCTACACTCAGTTTGATTATAAACAACCAGAATGTTTTCAGAGTGACAGTACTTTTAATAATCATTTTGCAGCTGCTCTAATATCTACACTCAGTTTGATTATAAACAACCAGAATGTTTTCAGAGTGACAGTACTTTTAATAATCATTTTGCAGCTGCTCTAATATCTACACTCAGTTTGATTATAAACAACCAGAATGTTTTCAGAGTGACAGTACTTTTAATAATCATTTTGCAGCTGCTCTAATATCTACACTCAGTTTGATTATAAACAACCAGAATGTTTTCAGAGTGACAGTACTTTTAATAATCATTTTGCAGCTGCTCTAATATCTACACTCAGTTTGATTATAAACAACCAGAATGTTTTCAGAGTGACAGTACTTTTAATAATCATTTTGCAGCTGCTCTAATATCTACACTCAGTTTGATTATAAACAACCAGAATGTTTTCAGAGTGACAGTACTTTTAATAATCATTTTGCAGCTGCTCTAATATCTACACTCAGTTTGATTATAAACAACCAGAATGTTTTCAGAGTGACAGTACTTTTAATAATCATTTTGCAGCTGCTCTAATATCTACACTCAGTTTGATTATAAACAACCAGAATGTTTTCAGAGTGACAGTACTTTTAATAATCATTTTGCAGCTGCTCTAATATCTACACTCAGTTTGATTATAAACAACCAGAATGTTTTCAGAGTGACAGTACTTTTAATAATCATTTTGCAGCTGCTCTAATATCTACACTCAGTTTGATTATAAACAACCAGAATGTTTTCAGAGTGACAGTACTTTTAATAATCATTTTGCAGCTGCTCTAATATCTACACTCAGTTTGATTATAAACAACCAGAATGTTTTCAGAGTGACAGTACTTTTAATAATCATTTTGCAGCTGCTCTAATATCTACACTCAGTTTGATTATAAACAACCAGAATGTTTTCAGAGTGACAGTACTTTTAATAATCATTTTGCAGCTGCTCTAATATCTACACTCAGTTTGATTATAAACAACCAGAATGTTTTCAGAGTGACAGTACTTTTAATAATCATTTTGCAGCTGCTCTAATATCTACACTCAGTTTGATTATAAACAACCAGAATGTTTTCAGAGTGACAGTACTTTTAATAATCATTTTGCAGCTGCTCTAATATCTACACTCAGTTTGATTATAAACAACCAGAATGTTTTCAGAGTGACAGTACTTTTAATAATCATTTTGCAGCTGCTCTAATATCTACACTCAGTTTGATTATAAACAACCAGAATGTTTTCAGAGTGACAGTACTTTTAATAATCATTTTGCAGCTGCTCTAATATCTACACTCAGTTTGATTATAAACAACCAGAATGTTTTCAGAGTGACAGTACTTTTAATAATCATTTTGCAGCTGCTCTAATATCTACACTCAGTTTGATTATAAACAACCAGAATGTTTTCAGAGTGACAGTACTTTTAATAATCATTTTGCAGCTGCTGTAATATCTACACTCAGTTTGATTATAAACAACCAGAATGTTTTCAGAGTGACAGTACTTTTAATAATCATTTTGCAGCTGCTCTAATATCTACACTCAGTTTGATTATAAACAACCAGAATGTTTTCAGAGTGACAGTACTTTTAATAATCATTTTGCAGCTGCTCTAATATCTACACTCAGTTTGATTATAAACAACCAGAATGTTTTCAGAGTGACAGTACTTTTAATAATCATTTTGCAGCTGCTCTAATATCTACACTCAGTTTGATTATAAACAACCAGAATGTTTTCAGAGTGACAGTACTTTTAATAATCATTTTGCAGCTGCTCTAATATCTACACTCAGTTTGATTATAAACAACCAGAATGTTTTCAGAGTGACAGTACTTTTAATAATCATTTTGCAGCTGCTCTAATATCTACACTCAGTTTGATTATAAACAACCAGAATGTTTTCAGAGTGACAGTACTTTTAATAATCATTTTGCAGCTGCTCTAATATCTACACTCAGTTTGATTATAAACAACCAGAATGTTTTCAGAGTGACAGTACTTTTAATAATCATTTTGCAGCTGCTCTAATATCTACACTCAGTTTGATTATAAACAACCAGAATGTTTTCAGAGTGACAGTACTTTTAATAATCATTTTGCAGCTGCTCTAATATCTACACTCAGTTTGATTATAAACAACCAGAATGTTTTCAGAGTGACAGTACTTTTAATAATCATTTTGCAGCTGCTCTAATATCTACACTCAGTTTGATTATAAACAACCAGAATGTTTTCAGAGTGACAGTACTTTTAATAATCATTTTGCAGCTGCTCTAATATCTACACTCAGTTTGATTATAAACAACCAGAATGTTTTCAGAGTGACAGTACTTTTAATAATCATTTTGCAGCTGCTCTAATATCTACACTCAGTTTGATTATAAACAACCAGAATGTTTTCAGAGTGACAGTACTTTTAATAATCATTTTGCAGCTGCTCTAATATCTACACTCAGTTTGATTATAAACAACCAGAATGTTTTCAGAGTGACAGTACTTTTAATAATCATTTTGCAGCTGCTCTAATATCTACACTCAGTTTGATTATAAACAACCAGAATGTTTTCAGAGTGACAGTACTTTTAATAATCATTTTGCAGCTGCTCTAATATCTACACTCAGTTTGATTATAAACAACCAGAATGTTTTCAGAGTGACAGTACTTTTAATAATCATTTTGCAGCTGCTCTAATATCTACACTCAGTTTGATTATAAACAACCAGAATGTTTTCAGAGTGACAGTACTTTTAATAATCATTTTGCAGCTGCTCTAATATCTACACTCAGTTTGATTATAAACAACCAGAATGTTTTCAGAGTGACAGTACTTTTAATAATCATTTTGCAGCTGCTCTAATATCTACACTCAGTTTGATTATAAACAACCAGAATGTTTTCAGAGTGACAGTACTTTTAATAATCATTTTGCAGCTGCTCTAATATCTACACTCAGTTTGATTATAAACAACCAGAATGTTTTCAGAGTGACAGTACTTTTAATAATCATTTTGCAGCTGCTCTAATATCTACACTCAGTTTGATTATAAACAACCAGAATGTTTTCAGAGTGACAGTACTTTTAATAATCATTTTGCAGCTGCTCTAATATCTACACTCAGTTTGATTATAAACAACCAGAATGTTTTCAGAGTGACAGTACTTTTAATAATCATTTTGCAGCTGCTCTAATATCTACACTCAGTTTGATTATAAACAACCAGAATGTTTTCAGAGTGACAGTACTTTTAATAATCATTTTGCAGCTGCTCTAATATCTACACTCAGTTTGATTATAAACAACCAGAATGTTTTCAGAGTGACAGTACTTTTAATAATCATTTTGCAGCTGCTCTAATATCTACACTCAGTTTGATTATAAACAACCAGAATGTTTTCAGAGTGACAGTACTTTTAATAATCATTTTGCAGCTGCTCTAATATCTACACTCAGTTTGATTATAAACAACCAGAATGTTTTCAGAGTGACAGTACTTTTAATAATCATTTTGCAGCTGCTCTAATATCTACACTCAGTTTGATTATAAACAACCAGAATGTTTTCAGAGTGACAGTACTTTTAATAATCATTTTGCAGCTGCTCTAATATCTACACTCAGTTTGATTATAAACAACCAGAATGTTTTCAGAGTGACAGTACTTTTAATAATCATTTTGCAGCTGCTCTAATATCTACACTCAGTTTGATTATAAACAACCAGAATGTTTTCAGAGTGACAGTACTTTTAATAATCATTTTGCAGCTGCTCTAATATCTACACTCAGTTTGATTATAAACAACCAGAATGTTTTCAGAGTGACAGTACTTTTAATAATCATTTTGCAGCTGCTCTAATATCTACACTCAGTTTGATTATAAACAACCAGAATGTTTTCAGAGTGACAGTACTTTTAATAATCATTTTGCAGCTGCTCTAATATCTACACTCAGTTTGATTATAAACAACCAGAATGTTTTCAGAGTGACAGTACTTTTAATAATCATTTTGCAGCTGCTCTAATATCTACACTCAGTTTGATTATAAACAACCAGAATGTTTTCAGAGTGACAGTACTTTTAATAATCATTTTGCAGCTGCTCTAATATCTACACTCAGTTTGATTATAAACAACCAGAATGTTTTCAGAGTGACAGTACTTTTAATAATCATTTTGCAGCTGCTCTAATATCTACACTCAGTTTGATTATAAACAACCAGAATGTTTTCAGAGTGACAGTACTTTTAATAATCATTTTGCAGCTGCTCTAATATCTACACTCAGTTTGATTATAAACAACCAGAATGTTTTCAGAGTGACAGTACTTTTAATAATCATTTTGCAGCTGCTCTAATATCTACACTCAGTTTGATTATAAACAACCAGAATGTTTTCAGAGTGACAGTACTTTTAATAATCATTTTGCAGCTGCTCTAATATCTACACTCAGTTTGATTATAAACAACCAGAATGTTTTCAGAGTGACAGTACTTTTAATAATCATTTTGCAGCTGCTCTAATATCTACACTCAGTTTGATTATAAACAACCAGAATGTTTTCAGAGTGACAGTACTTTTAATAATCATTTTGCAGCTGCTCTAATATCTACACTCAGTTTGATTATAAACAACCAGAATGTTTTCAGAGTGACAGTACTTTTAATAATCATTTTGCAGCTGCTCTAATATCTACACTCAGTTTGATTATAAACAACCAGAATGTTTTCAGAGTGACAGTACTTTTAATAATCATTTTGCAGCTGCTCTAATATCTACACTCAGTTTGATTATAAACAACCAGAATGTTTTCAGAGTGACAGTACTTTTAATAATCATTTTGCAGCTGCTCTAATATCTACACTCAGTTTGATTATAAACAACCAGAATGTTTTCAGAGTGACAGTACTTTTAATAATCATTTTGCAGCTGCTCTAATATCTACACTCAGTTTGATTATAAACAACCAGAATGTTTTCAGAGTGACAGTACTTTTAATAATCATTTTGCAGCTGCTCTAATATCTACACTCAGTTTGATTATAAACAACCAGAATGTTTTCAGAGTGACAGTACTTTTAATAATCATTTTGCAGCTGCTCTAATATCTACACTCAGTTTGATTATAAACAACCAGAATGTTTTCAGAGTGACAGTACTTTTAATAATCATTTTGCAGCTGCTCTAATATCTACACTCAGTTTGATTATAAACAACCAGAATGTTTTCAGAGTGACAGTACTTTTAATAATCATTTTGCAGCTGCTCTAATATCTACACTCAGTTTGATTATAAACAACCAGAATGTTTTCAGAGTGACAGTACTTTTAATAATTATTTTGCAGCTGGTATAATATCTACACTCAGTTTGATTATAAACAACCAGAATGTTTTCAGAGTGACAGTACTTTTAATAATCATTTTGCAGCTGCTCTAATATCTACACTCAGTTTGATTATAAACAACCAGAATGTTTTCAGAGTGACAGTACTTTTAATAATCATTTTGCAGCTGCTCTAATATCTACACTCAGTTTGATTATAAACAACCAGAATGTTTTCAGAGTGACAGTACTTTTAATAATCATTTTGCAGCTGCTCTAATATCTACACTCAGTTTGATTATAAACAACCAGAATGTTTTCAGAGTGACAGTACTTTTAATAATCATTTTGCAGCTGCTCTAATATCTACACTCAGTTTGATTATAAACAACCAGAATGTTTTCAGAGTGACAGTACTTTTAATAATCATTTTGCAGCTGCTCTAATATCTACACTCAGTTTGATTATAAACAACCAGAATGTTTTCAGAGTGACAGTACTTTTAATAATCATTTTGCAGCTGCTCTAATATCTACACTCAGTTTGATTATAAACAACCAGAATGTTTTCAGAGTGACAGTACTTTTAATAATCATTTTGCAGCTGCTCTAATATCTACACTCAGTTTGATTATAAACAACCAGAATGTTTTCAGAGTGACAGTACTTTTAATAATCATTTTGCAGCTGCTCTAATATCTACACTCAGTTTGATTATAAACAACCAGAATGTTTTCAGAGTGACAGTACTTTTAATAATCATTTTGCAGCTGCTCTAATATCTACACTCAGTTTGATTATAAACAACCAGAATGTTTTCAGAGTGACAGTACTTTTAATAATCATTTTGCAGCTGCTCTAATATCTACACTCAGTTTGATTATAAACAACCAGAATGTTTTCAGAGTGACAGTACTTTTAATAATCATTTTGCAGCTGCTCTAATATCTACACTCAGTTTGATTATAAACAACCAGAATGTTTTCAGAGTGACAGTACTTTTAATAATCATTTTGCAGCTGCTCTAATATCTACACTCAGTTTGATTATAAACAACCAGAATGTTTTCAGAGTGACAGTACTTTTAATAATCATTTTGCAGCTGCTCTAATATCTACACTCAGTTTGATTATAAACAACCAGAATGTTTTCAGAGTGACAGTACTTTTAATAATCATTTTGCAGCTGCTCTAATATCTACACTCAGTTTGATTATAAACAACCAGAATGTTTTCAGAGTGACAGTACTTTTAATAATCATTTTGCAGCTGCTGTAATATCTACACTCAGTTTGATTATAAACAACCAGAATGTTTTCAGAGTGACAGTACTTTTAATAATCATTTTGCAGCTGCTGTAATATCTACACTCAGTTTGATTATAAACAACCAGAATGTTTTCAGAGTGACAGTACTTTTAATAATCATTTTGCAGCTGCTCTAATATCTACACTCAGTTTGATTATAAACAACCAGAATGTTTTCAGAGTGACAGTACTTTTAATAATCATTTTGCAGCTGCTCTAATATCTACACTCAGTTTGATTATAAACAACCAGAATGTTTTCAGAGTGACAGTACTTTTAATAATCATTTTGCAGCTGCTCTAATATCTACACTCAGTTTGATTATAAACAACCAGAATGTTTTCAGAGTGACAGTACTTTTAATAATCATTTTGCAGCTGCTCTAATATCTACACTCAGTTTGATTATAAACAACCAGAATGTTTTCAGAGTGACAGTACTTTTAATAATCATTTTGCAGCTGCTCTAATATCTACACTCAGTTTGATTATAAACAACCAGAATGTTTTCAGAGTGACAGTACTTTTAATAATCATTTTGCAGCTGCTCTAATATCTACACTCAGTTTGATTATAAACAACCAGAATGTTTTCAGAGTGACAGTACTTTTAATAATCATTTTGCAGCTGCTCTAATATCTACACTCAGTTTTTATTATAAACAACCAGAATGTTTTCAGAGTGACAGTACTTTTAATAATCATTTTGCAGCTGCTCTAATATCTACACTCAGTTTGATTATAAACAACCAGAATGTTTTCAGAGTGACAGTACTTTTAATAATCATTTTGCAGCTGCTCTAATATCTACACTCAGTTTGATTATAAACAACCAGAATGTTTTCAGAGTGACAGTACTTTTAATAATCATTTTGCAGCTGCTCTAATATCTACACTCAGTTTGATTATAAACAACCAGAATGTTTTCAGAGTGACAGTACTTTTAATAATCATTTTGCAGCTGCTCTAATATCTACACTCAGTTTGATTATAAACAACCAGAATGTTTTCAGAGTGACAGTACTTTTAATAATCATTTTGCAGCTGCTCTAATATCTACACTCAGTTTGATTATAAACAACCAGAATGTTTTCAGAGTGACAGTACTTTTAATAATCATTTTGCAGCTGCTCTAATATCTACACTCAGTTTGATTATAAACAACCAGAATGTTTTCAGAGTGACAGTACTTTTAATAATCATTTTGCAGCTGCTCTAATATCTACACTCAGTTTGATTATAAACAACAGAATGTTTTCAGAGTGACAGTACTTTTAATAATCATTTTGCAGCTGCTCTAATATCTACACTCAGTTTGATTATAAACAACCAGAATGTTTTCAGAGTGACAGTACTTTTAATAATCATTTTGCAGCTGCTCTAATATCTACACTCAGTTTGATTATAAACAACCAGAATGTTTTCAGAGTGACAGTACTTTTAATAATCATTTTGCAGCTGCTCTAATATCTACACTCAGTTTGATTATAAACAACCAGAATGTTTTCAGAGTGACAGTACTTTTAATAATCATTTTGCAGCTGCTCTAATATCTACACTCAGTTTGATTATAAACAACCAGAATGTTTTCAGAGTGACAGTACTTTTAATAATCATTTTGCAGCTGCTCTAATATCTACACTCAGTTTGATTATAAACAACCAGAATGTTTTCAGAGTGACAGTACTTTTAATAATCATTTTGCAGCTGCTCTAATATCTACACTCAGTTTGATTATAAACAACCAGAATGTTTTCAGAGTGACAGTACTTTTAATAATCATTTTGCAGCTGCTCTAATATCTACACTCAGTTTGATTATAAACAACCAGAATGTTTTCAGAGTGACAGTACTTTTAATAATCATTTTGCAGCTGCTCTAATATCTACACTCAGTTTGATTATAAACAACCAGAATGTTTTCAGAGTGACAGTACTTTTAATAATCATTTTGCAGCTGCTCTAATATCTACACTCAGTTTGATTATAAACAACCAGAATGTTTTCAGAGTGACAGTACTTTTAATAATCATTTTGCAGCTGCTCTAATATCTACACTCAGTTTGATTATAAACAACCAGAATGTTTTCAGAGTGACAGTACTTTTAATAATCATTTTGCAGCTGCTGTAATATCTACACTCAGTTTGATTATAAACAACCAGAATGTTTTCAGAGTGACAGTACTTTTAATAATCATTTTGCAGCTGCTCTAATATCTACACTCAGTTTGATTATAAACAACCAGAATGTTTTCAGAGTGACAGTACTTTTAATAATCATTTTGCAGCTGCTCTAATATCTACACTCAGTTTGATTATAAACAACCAGAATGTTTTCAGAGTGACAGTACTTTTAATAATCATTTTGCAGCTGCTCTAATATCTACACTCAGTTTGATTATAAACAACCAGAATGTTTTCAGAGTGACAGTACTTTTAATAATCATTTTGCAGCTGCTCTAATATCTACACTCAGTTTGATTATAAACAACCAGAATGTTTTCAGAGTGACAGTACTTTTAATAATCATTTTGCAGCTGCTCTAATATCTACACTCAGTTTGATTATAAACAACCAGAATGTTTTCAGAGTGACAGTACTTTTAATAATCATTTTGCAGCTGCTCTAATATCTACACTCAGTTTGATTATAAACAACCAGAATGTTTTCAGAGTGACAGTACTTTTAATAATCATTTTGCAGCTGCTCTAATATCTACACTCAGTTTGATTATAAACAACCAGAATGTTTTCAGAGTGACAGTACTTTTAATAATCATTTTGCAGCTGCTCTAATATCTACACTCAGTTTGATTATAAACAACCAGAATGTTTTCAGAGTGACAGTACTTTTAATAATCATTTTGCAGCTGCTGTAATATCTACACTCAGTTTGATTATAAACAACCAGAATGTTTTCAGAGTGACAGTACTTTTAATAATCATTTTGCAGCTGCTGTAATATCTACACTCAGTTTGATTATAAACAACCAGAATGTTTTCAGAGTGACAGTACTTTTAATAATCATTTTGCAGCTGCTCTAATATCTACACTCAGTTTGATTATAAACAACCAGAATGTTTTCAGAGTGACAGTACTTTTAATAATCATTTTGCAGCTGCTCTAATATCTACACTCAGTTTGATTATAAACAACCAGAATGTTTTCAGAGTGACAGTACTTTTAATAATCATTTTGCAGCTGCTCTAATATCTACACTCAGTTTGATTATAAACAACCAGAATGTTTTCAGAGTGACAGTACTTTTAATAATCATTTTGCAGCTGCTCTAATATCTACACTCAGTTTGATTATAAACAACCAGAATGTTTTCAGAGTGACAGTACTTTTAATAATCATTTTGCAGCTGCTCTAATATCTACACTCAGTTTGATTATAAACAACCAGAATGTTTTCAGAGTGACAGTACTTTTAATAATCATTTTGCAGCTGCTCTAATATCTACACTCAGTTTGATTATAAACAACCAGAATGTTTTCAGAGTGACAGTACTTTTAATAATCATTTTGCAGCTGCTCTAATATCTACACTCAGTTTGATTATAAACAACCAGAATGTTTTCAGAGTGACAGTACTTTTAATAATCATTTTGCAGCTGCTCTAATATCTACACTCAGTTTGATTATAAACAACCAGAATGTTTTCAGAGTGACAGTACTTTTAATAATCATTTTGCAGCTGCTCTAATATCTACACTCAGTTTGATTATAAACAACCAGAATGTTTTCAGAGTGACAGTACTTTTAATAATCATTTTGCAGCTGCTGTAATATCTACACTCAGTTTGATTATAAACAACCAGAATGTTTTCAGAGTGACAGTACTTTTAATAATCATTTTGCAGCTGCTCTAATATCTACACTCAGTTTGATTATAAACAACCAGAATGTTTTCAGAGTGACAGTACTTTTAATAATCATTTTGCAGCTGCTGTAATATCTACACTCAGTTTGATTATAAACAACCAGAATGTTTTCAGAGTGACAGTACTTTTAATAATCATTTTGCAGCTGCTCTAATATCTACACTCAGTTTGATTATAAACAACCAGAATGTTTTCAGAGTGACAGTACTTTTAATAATCATTTTGCAGCTGCTCTAATATCTACACTCAGTTTGATTATAAACAACCAGAATGTTTTCAGAGTGACAGTACTTTTAATAATCATTTTGCAGCTGCTCTAATATCTACACTCAGTTTGATTATAAACAACCAGAATGTTTTCAGAGTGACAGTACTTTTAATAATCATTTTGCAGCTGCTCTAATATCTACACTCAGTTTGATTATAAACAACCAGAATGTTTTCAGAGTGACAGTACTTTTAATAATCATTTTGCAGCTGGTGTAATATCTGCACTCAGTTTGATTATAAACAACAAGAATGTTTTCAGAGTGACAGTACTTTTAATAATCATTTTGCAGCTGCTCTAATATCTACACTCAGTTTGATTATAAACAACCAGAATGTTTTCAGAGTGACAGTACTTTTAATAATCATTTTGCAGCTGCTCTAATATCTACACTCAGTTTGATTATAAACAACCAGAATGTTTTCAGAGTGACAGTACTTTTAATAATCATTTTGCAGCTGCTCTAATATCTACACTCAGTTTGATTATAAACAACCAGAATGTTTTCAGAGTGACAGTACTTTTAATAATCATTTTGCAGCTGCTCTAATATCTACACTCAGTTTGATTATAAACAACCAGAATGTTTTCAGAGTGACAGTACTTTTAATAATCATTTTGCAGCTGCTCTAATATCTACACTCAGTTTGATTATAAACAACCAGAATGTTTTCAGAGTGACAGTACTTTTAATAATCATTTTGCAGCTGCTCTAATATCTACACTCAGTTTGATTATAAACAACCAGAATGTTTTCAGAGTGACAGTACTTTTAATAATCATTTTGCAGCTGCTCTAATATCTACACTCAGTTTGATTATAAACAACCAGAATGTTTTCAGAGTGACAGTACTTTTAATAATCATTTTGCAGCTGCTGTAATACCTACACTCAGTTTGATTATAAACAACCAGAATGTTTTCAGAGTGACAGTACTTTTAATAATCATTTTGCAGCTGCTGTAATATCTACACTCAGTTTGATTATAAACAACCAGAATGTTTTCAGAGTGACAGTACTTTTAATAATCATTTTGCAGCTGGTGTAATATCTACACTCAGTTTGATTATAAACAACCAGAATGTTTTCAGAGTGACAGTACTTTTAATAATCATTTTGCAGCTGCTCTAATATCTACACTCAGTTTGATTATAAACAACCAGAATGTTTTCAGAGTGACAGTACTTTTAATAATCATTTTGCAGCTGCTCTAATATCTACACTCAGTTTGATTATAAACAACCAGAATGTTTTCAGAGTGACAGTACTTTTAATAATCATTTTGCAGCTGCTCTAATATCTACACTCAGTTTGATTATAAACAACCAGAATGTTTTCAGAGTGACAGTACTTTTAATAATCATTTTGCAGCTGCTCTAATATCTACACTCAGTTTGATTATAAACAACCAGAATGTTTTCAGAGTGACAGTACTTTTAATAATCATTTTGCAGCTGCTCTAATATCTACACTCAGTTTGATTATAAACAACCAGAATGTTTTCAGAGTGACAGTACTTTTAATAATCATTTTGCAGCTGCTCTAATATCTACACTCAGTTTGATTATAAACAACCAGAATGTTTTCAGAGTGACAGTACTTTTAATAATCATTTTGCAGCTGCTCTAATATCTACACTCAGTTTGATTATAAACAACCAGAATGTTTTCAGAGTGACAGTACTTTTAATAATCATTTTGCAGCTGCTCTAATATCTACACTCAGTTTGATTATAAACAACCAGAATGTTTTCAGAGTGACAGTACTTTTAATAATCATTTTGCAGCTGCTCTAATATCTACACTCAGTTTGATTATAAACAACCAGAATGTTTTCAGAGTGACAGTACTTTTAATAATCATTTTGCAGCTGCTCTAATATCTACACTCAGTTTGATTATAAACAACCAGAATGTTTTCAGAGTGACAGTACTTTTAATAATCATTTTGCAGCTGCTCTAATATCTACACTCAGTTTGATTATAAACAACCAGAATGTTTTCAGAGTGACAGTACTTTTAATAATCATTTTGCAGCTGCTCTAATATCTACACTCAGTTTGATTATAAACAACCAGAATGTTTTCAGAGTGACAGTACTTTTAATAATCATTTTGCAGCTGCTCTAATATCTACACTCAGTTTGATTATAAACAACCAGAATGTTTTCAGAGTGACAGTACTTTTAATAATCATTTTGCAGCTGCTCTAATATCTACACTCAGTTTGATTATAAACAACCAGAATGTTTTCAGAGTGACAGTACTTTTAATAATCATTTTGCAGCTGCTGTAATATCTACACTCAGTTTGATTATAAACAACCAGAATGTTTTCAGAGTGACAGTACTTTTAATAATCATTTTGCAGCTGCTCTAATATCTACACTCAGTTTGATTATAAACAACCAGAATGTTTTCAGAGTGACAGTACTTTTAATAATCATTTTGCAGCTGCTCTAATATCTACACTCAGTTTGATTATAAACAACCAGAATGTTTTCAGAGTGACAGTACTTTTAATAATCATTTTGCAGCTGCTCTAATATCTACACTCAGTTTGATTATAAACAACCAGAATGTTTTCAGAGTGACAGTACTTTTAATAATCATTTTGCAGCTGCTCTAATATCTACACTCAGTTTGATTATAAACAACCAGAATGTTTTCAGAGTGACAGTACTTTTAATAATCATTTTGCAGCTGCTCTAATATCTACACTCAGTTTGATTATAAACAACCAGAATGTTTTCAGAGTGACAGTACTTTTAATAATCATTTTGCAGCTGCTGTAATATCTACACTCAGTTTGATTATAAACAACCAGAATGTTTTCAGAGTGACAGTACTTTTAATAATCATTTTGCAGCTGCTGTAATATCTACACTCAGTTTGATTATAAACAACCAGAATGTTTTCAGAGTGACAGTACTTTTAATAATCATTTTGCAGCTGCTCTAATATCTACACTCAGTTTGATTATAAACAACCAGAATGTTTTCAGAGTGACAGTACTTTTAATAATCATTTTGCAGCTGCTCTAATATCTACACTCAGTTTGATTATAAACAACCAGAATGTTTTCAGAGTGACAGTACTTTTAATAATCATTTTGCAGCTGCTCTAATATCTACACTCAGTTTGATTATAAACAACCAGAATGTTTTCAGAGTGACAGTACTTTTAATAATCATTTTGCAGCTGCTCTAATATCTACACTCAGTTTGATTATAAACAACCAGAATGTTTTCAGAGTGACAGTACTTTTAATAATCATTTTGCAGCTGCTCTAATATCTACACTCAGTTTGATTATAAACAACCAGAATGTTTTCAGAGTGACAGTACTTTTAATAATCATTTTGCAGCTGCTGTAATATCTACACTCAGTTTGATTATAAACAACCAGAATGTTTTCAGAGTGACAGTACTTTTAATAATCATTTTGCAGCTGCTCTAATATCTACACTCAGTTTGATTATAAACAACCAGAATGTTTTCAGTGACAGTACTTTTAATAATCATTTTGCAGCTGCTCTAATATCTACACTCAGTTTGATTATAAACAACCAGAATGTTTTCAGAGTGACAGTACTTTTAATAATCATTTTGCAGCTGCTCTAATATCTACACTCAGTTTGATTATAAACAACCAGAATGTTTTCAGAGTGACAGTACTTTTAATAATCATTTTGCAGCTGCTCTAATATCTACACTCAGTTTGATTATAAACAACCAGAATGTTTTCAGAGTGACAGTACTTTTAATAATCATTTTGCAGCTGCTCTAATATCTACACTCAGTTTGATTATAAACAACCAGAATGTTTTCAGAGTGACAGTACTTTTAATAATCATTTTGCAGCTGCTCTAATATCTACACTCAGTTTGATTATAAACAACCAGAATGTTTTCAGAGTGACAGTACTTTTAATAATCATTTTGCAGCTGCTCTAATATCTACACTCAGTTTGATTATAAACAACCAGAATGTTTTCAGAGTGACAGTACTTTTAATAATCATTTTGCAGCTGCTCTAATATCTACACTCAGTTTGATTATAAACAACCAGAATGTTTTCAGAGTGACAGTACTTTTAATAATCATTTTGCAGCTGCTCTAATATCTACACTCAGTTTGATTATAAACAACCAGAATGTTTTCAGAGTGACAGTACTTTTAATAATCATTTTGCAGCTGCTGTAATATCTACACTCAGTTTGATTATAAACAACCAGAATGTTTTCAGAGTGACAGTACTTTTAATAATCATTTTGCAGCTGCTCTAATATCTACACTCAGTTTGATTATAAACAACCAGAATGTTTTCAGAGTGACAGTACTTTTAATAATCATTTTGCAGCTGCTCTAATATCTACACTCAGTTTGATTATAAACAACCAGAATGTTTTCAGAGTGACAGTACTTTTAATAATCATTTTGCAGCTGCTCTAATATCTACACTCAGTTTGATTATAAACAACCAGAATGTTTTCAGAGTGACAGTACTTTTAATAATCATTTTGCAGCTGCTGTAATATCTACACTCAGTTTGATTATAAACAACCAGAATGTTTTCAGAGTGACAGTACTTTTAATAATCATTTTGCAGCTGGTGTAATAGCTGTACTCAGTTTGATTATAAACAATGTTTTCAGAGTGACAGTACTTTTAATAATCATTTTGCAGCTGGTGTAATATCTGTACTCAGTTTGATTATAAACAACTGAAATGTTTTCAGAGTGACAGTACTTTTAATAATCATTTTGCAGCTGCTCTAATATCTACACTCAGTTTGATTATAAACAACCAGAATGTTTTCAGAGTGACAGTACTTTTAATAATCATTTTGCAGCTGCTCTAATATCTACACTCAGTTTGATTATAAACAACCAGAATGTTTTCAGAGTGACAGTACTTTTAATAATCATTTTGCAGCTGCTGTAATATCTACACTCAGTTTGATTATAAACAACCAGAATGTTTTCAGAGTGACAGTACTTTTAATAATCATTTTGCAGCTGCTCTAATATCTACACTCAGTTTGATTATAAACAACCAGAATGTTTTCAGAGTGACAGTACTTTTAATAATCATTTTGCAGCTGCTCTAATATCTACACTCAGTTTGATTATAAACAACCAGAATGTTTTCAGAGTGACAGTACTTTTAATAATCATTTTGCAGCTGCTCTAATATCTACACTCAGTTTGATTATAAACAACCAGAATGTTTTCAGAGTGACAGTACTTTTAATAATCATTTTGCAGCTGCTCTAATATCTACCCTCAGTTTGATTATAAACAACCAGAATGTTTTCAGAGTGACAGTACTTTTAATAATCATTTTGCAGCTGCTCTAATATCTACACTCAGTTTGATTATAAACAACCAGAATGTTTTCAGAATGACAGTACTTTTAATAATCATTTTGCAGCTGCTCTAATATCTACACTCAATTTGATTATAAAGAACCAGAATGTTTTCAGAGTGACAGTACTTTTAATAATCATTTTGCAGATGGTGTAATATCTGCACTCAGTTTGATTATAAACAACAAGAATGTTTTCAGTGACAGTACTTTTAATAATCATTTTGCAGCTGCTCTAATATCTACACTCAGTTTGATTATAAACAACCAGAATGTTTTCAGTGTGACAGTACTTTTAATAATCATTTTGCAGCTGCTCTATATCTACACTCAATTTGATTATAAACAACCAGAATGTTTTCAGAGTTACAGTACTTTTAATAATCATTTTGAAGCTGCTCTAATTTCTGCACTCAGTTTCATTATAAATACCAGAATGTTTTCAGAGTGACAGTACTTTTAATAATCATTTTGCAGCTGCTCTAGTATCTACACTCAGTTTGATTATAAACAACCAGAATGTTTTCAGAGTAACAGTACTTTTAGTAATCATTTTGCAGCTACTCTAATATCTACACTCATTTTGATGATAAACAACTAGAATGTTTTCAGAGTGACAGTAGTTTTAATAATCATTTTGCAGCTGCTCTAATATCTACACTCAGTTTGATTATAAACAACCAGAATGTTTTCAGTGACAGTACATTTAATAATCATTTTGGATCTGCTCTAATATCTACACTGAATTTGATTATAAACAACCAGAATGTTTTCAGAGTGACAGTACTGTTAATAATCATTTTGCAGCTGCTCTAATATCTACACTCAATTTGATTATAAAGAACCAGAATGTTTTCAGAGTGATAGTACTTTTAATAATCATTTTGCAGATGGTGTAATATCTGCACTCAGTTTGATTATAAAGAACTAGTATTTTTCAGAATGACAGTACTTTTAGTAATCATTTTGCAGCTGCTCTAATATCTGCACTCAGTTTGATTATAAACAACGAGAATGTTTTCAGAATGACAGTACTTTTAGTAATCATTTTGCAGCTGCTCTAATATCTACACTCAATTTGATTATAAATAACCAGAATGTTTTCAGAGTGACAGTACTTATAATAATCATTTTGCAGATGGTGTAATATCTGCACTCAGTTTGATTATAAACAACCAGAATGTTTTCAAAGTGACAGTAGTTTTAATAATCATTTTGCAGCTGGTGTAATATCTGTACTCAGTTTGATTATAAACAACAAGAAGGTTTTCAGTGACAGTACTTTTAATAATCATTTTGCAGCTGGTGTAATATCTACACTGTTTGATTATAAACAACCAGAATGTTTTTAGAGTGACAGTACTTTTAATAATCATTTTGTGATATCTATAAAGATTACATGTACTTAAGATTATTGATTTTTCTATGCTAAAAATGTATTTCTGATGCGTACTTACATCCTTTTTGCAGGATTAGCTATTTTTGGTCAGTGCTGCCGTCTATATGCCACATTTTGCACACATGTTATAAGCTTTGCAATTCCTTTTTTGGAATTAGTATATTTCAACTTGTCTCTCCTGGAAAGCATGTGTCATCTATTAACCAATGATAGCACAGCATGCTCATGTTTCTCTCTCTACCCTTCACTTCCGATACTTTATTTTTTAATTTGGCAGAAAATCAGTCAGCTGAGAAGTGGGAGAAAGGGTGGGAAGTTAAAATGAGGTAAGTACCTTTTGGAAATACATTTTCAGTGTAGGAAAGTTATAATTTCTAATACAGTACTTACCTCCCCTCATAAGGGATCATTACCTTGTCAATCTATGAAATATCATAAGGTATCGATTGGATGGAATCAAATCATGTGAGGATTTAGGTTAATTGGTTTACTCAAATCCAGAATCTCAACAATAGGAACCGATGTACACGTGAACGTAAGATGAACTGCATTCGTGACAAATCAACTCCAGTTGTTGTTTAAATAATGTCAGGAGACCATGCCATTTTGTAAAAATATGGATCAACTCCATATGTTGTAATGAGGAGTCTTTGTCCACCAGGAAAGGGATGGATCAACACCTCATGAGGTAGTCACTGATTTACATTAGCAGAACATCACCACCCTACTGTCAACTGAATAATTATAACCAACTTTTTGTGTAACCCATTCAGAAGAGTACTTCAATGGCAACCACTTCAGTAGCTTGGAACTATAAAGTGATAAGGGGTTAAGAATTTGGTAAAAAGTCCAAAGGAACATCATCACCAGAAATAGTGCAATACGTGACCACAAAAGCGTATTTTTAAAAGCAACCCATACCGTGTTATTCACTTAAGGCAGGGATGGGCATTTATCTTCTTCTGCTTTACCCATGGCTGGGACTATCTGAAATGTACATGTATATGAAGCAATTATAGCGAGGCAGATAACCTTCTGGCAATCTTGTGGAACACTCCATTTCCATGGTGAGAGTGAAAAGCCATGGATAAGAAAATGCGAGTCAACTTAGCTTACAGTGCAAACTTGAAGTTAAAGAATACCTATACAGGCACCACTAGTTACAGAGTGAGATCTGTGTGATGAAACGTGGGGTGGAAGAGAAAAATTAATAAAACTTATCAGTTAAATTTGCACCAAAGTCTGGAGCACTGCCAAAGGTGGAAGACAAAATCCCGACATATATGAATGGTGATACAATAAAGATAAGGGTGACAAACATAGTGGACATGGTCCACGTGCTAGTTTATAGAATCTTCTCCAATGGACGACAAAGATGATAAGCAAGGGAATATGCGAGATGACAGATTTGATGGAACATAGTACAGGAGGAAGAAGGTAGACCAAATGGTGAATCCAATTTGTAAGAGAAGAAGGGGAAATATACAAAGTGAAGAGGATTACCATGGAATAAAAAGAAGATTGTGCATAATGTAAAGGGTAGTTGTATGTGCAATATAACACCACAGGACACTGAATAGACACAGAAATCTACTGTGGTCTGAACGAGGGTAACACCACAGGACCCTGAATAGACACAGAAATCTACTGTGGTCTGAACGAGGGTAACACCACAGGACACTGAATAGACACAGAAATCTACTATGGTCTGAACGAGGGTAACACCACAGGACACTGAATAGACACAGAAATCTACTATGGTCTGAATGAGGGTAAAGATAGCAGAGAAAAGAAAGAAAAATAAGAGAAAAAGAGAAATAAACCTTCCAAGCTGCCACTGTCTTAGGGAGGAAGGTACAATCGTGATAAAGGAGTAAATAGGTAGGGTACATGACATGTCAATGATAAACACATTAGAGAAGCAACATTTGTAAGCCAAGAGAAGAGGAAAATGTCTTAATGAACAAATGAATAAGGAGCAAGAGAAAAATTGGTTCAAATGGAGTTACAGTGAGGGCATGAAGAACAACATTAATGTCCCAATCCAGAGAGTAGGACACCTGAGAGTCCTCTGAATCTGGAAGGAATGTATAAGTTCAGTGAGAACAACAGAAGTAGAAACCCAATGAGATCTGGAAAAATGGAAGGTATGGAAAAGGGCTGCTCCCTATCAAAAAAGTGATGAGATCGAACAACCAGGTGAGAAATTTTGCCACCTGAACCAAAGAAGGCTTGTTGACAGGAAATCCCCTGCCAGTCAAACAAGAGTAGAAGACTTTCCACTTGCTCTCGTACACTTCCATGTAAGATGGGCATATGAAAGTAGCTAACAAGGTGACTCTACATGTGAAGCCAGATCTTCTCACCAAGGACCAAACATAAGTCAGGTTTAAAGATGCAGGATGACAAGATTGGAATGTAGAATGAGAGATCAAAGATGATTATGATGGGAGGAAAACAGTGGAAGATGGCCAAGTGGTGAGAAGAGCAGAAATTGTAACTTCAGAAACCAAGGTTGTGCTGGCCAATAGGGTGTAATAAAAAGGACTCAACAAGGAGTGGAGTGTACCAGTTAAATCACCTGATGAAGCAACTGGATGGGAGGGTACACAAAGTTAAGACCATTCCTTGCTTAAGGCATCGACAACCAGCCTGTGAATGCAGTGCAGGTGACCAAAAGAGGGGCAACTTGGTATTGAGGCCTAGGGCAAATGCATCCATAGGGGAGAACCCCATAGAAGACAAATGTTCTTGAAAATGAGTGGATCTAATGACCATTCTGTAAGATAGATTCAGTGTGTCCATGAAAGACGTTTCATGACATGCAGTAAGGCAATTGTGACGTGCATAGGCCCAATATAGAAGATCCAAAGCCTGAAACATAGGTCACTAGACAGGGTACCCCCTTCACAATTGAAATGAGCCACTACTATAAAGCTATGTGACTAAACCATAACCAGGTGGTGATGGGTAAGAGAAAATAAATGATATAATGTCTAAAGAACTACTAGAAGTTCAAGAACATTGATATGAAAGACAGTTTTGTCTGCTGACCAGTGGTTCGAAGCTTTGTGGTCATTGACCAAAGCCCTTCATCTCTGAAAAGAAGTGTTCATTAGCAGATGTATATTAGAATGTGGGGGAGAAAGTAGCAAGCCTGCTGACATATGAGTTTTGTCTAGCCACCACTGTAAATTATCTCTCAGGGAAGAAAGAAAAAAAATGGTGACAGAAAGAAGATCCCATGCAAGGTTCAATCATTTGTGAACTGTCAACTGCAGGCATCTTATATGGGCATGACCAAGACAGACTAATGCAGTAACAGAGGATCATATCCTCCAAAGCAACAGAACCTTGCAAGCAGTAAATGACTAAGCTGAGAGGACACAATGAACTAAAAGTTCCATGGAGAAGGTGGAGCACAAATAATGTTGATTTCAAAGAAGATCCTCCAAATGCATTAGATGTTGGTTGGGTCAAAGGACTGACTTCTCCAATTTGGTCAGCTGGCTCATTCAAGCTACCCCAGAAAGGATTTGGTGAAATGTGATCGAGATGTGGAGGTAAAGCATTGGAGACTTCCATTTTCGTCATCCACAACTCTGGGGAAAATGCCCATTTCAGGGTAAGAAAGGACTCCATTGTGAACTTGGTGAATGCGATGAAGTGGATGAGGCTTGTTAAATTTATGATTGGCCTCCAATCCCCAGACTTTGTAAGTACCATGAAAAGATGTGAACAAAAATCCCTGAGGTATGGTGAACCATTTCGATAGCCCACTGTAAAAGTAAATCTTGAACCAGCTCTGACAGATGCTAGCAGGAGGAAAGGAAAAGGGTGAGGAGATATGGGACATAAGAAAACAGACTGTCTTCCGCTGATCATCGACAAAGGGAAGCCAGCGAGGCAGAAAATCTTGAACTGAACCCAACAGATAGCCACTAGTACTGTTGGTGGCTAGTTGTATATAGTCACTGTCCTCAATAAAAGATGTGAGGGTGAAGGAAGAAAACAGGAATAGATAGCATGGCAGGCTCTGGTTGAGAGTAAATAGGACACAAAAGTTCAAAGGGTTAAATGCTGGGGGCTGATGCTACCCACAGCTCAGTATTATGAGAGACAGTATTGAAGACATAATGTCTAAGACATGGAGCAAGACATAAGTTTCTGAGATAAATGTAAGGCAAACTGACACGAGACAAAAAGTAAGCCCTCGCATACAAGGCCATAACAATAAAGAAACAGTGCATATAACACCAGAGCAAATGACAATATATGGGCAAAGTGGAGGACAGAAGGTGAATGGTATCAGTAAAAAATCCATATTTCTGTGGAGAGCAGATGTATGGAAGAAAGAAACCTGAGAAGGATAGTATGAGTGGGGTGAAGGCAAAATATTGGGCATATGTGAGACTAACATTAGATTCAGAAGTGGTCACCCACAGAGGCAATAAGAAAGCCAACAACTGTTAATCCAAAAATGGACAGACTGCCCAATGGTAAGAAACAGCAAATTGATCGGAGGCTCTCAGTGGGGGTGCAGCATGCTAATACCTTCACTTAACTGTGAGAAAAAAAGACCCACGTTGATCCAAATATCAGGACAGGAATGAAATAGCAAAAGTGGTTGAAGAGAATGTTAATGTGACAAGGAAGTATGAGAGGAGTAAGAGACAAACATCACAAGCCTGAGGTGCAATATCATATAAGACTGAGGTGAGGCTGCAATGAAGAAGGAATGGAAACCTCAGGAGGAAAATGATGATCAAAATCATCATTACTCTGAATAACTTCAGGATAATTAAGAGAAGCATGAGTGATGCCAGAGGACAAAGGTTGACCCATGTAATGTTCAATTTCCTGATGTACAAGAAGCAGAAAGATCCATCATTAGTTGCCCATACCTGAGGTCTGAGACAAAACACTGGTTGTTGGTGTGATCTCAAAAGTGATAATGTTGAATTCAGAACTCTTAAAATGTGCACAGAGTTGTTGAGCTAAGAAAAAGAGTGACAATAATAAGCAACAATAAAGTAGGAGAAAATACTTTAATTGATGAACAAAAAACTAAATAAAAATTAAACCATGAGTCATGTGAGTGTGCTATGCTACTATTGGTTAATAGATGACACAACAGACAGATTGGAATATGTTAATTCCAACAAAAGGGGGAACACGCAAGGGTTGTAGCATGTATAAAGAAAAAGTGTGCATATCGAGGGCAGTGGTGAGCAAAAATAGCTAATCTTGTAGTTACTATTCAGAATACATCTTGGCTTGTGTTCCCTGTAGTTAGTGTAGCTGCAGGAGCATACTTATGATCTTGTAGTTACTATTCAGAATACATCTTGGCTTGTGTTCCCTGTAGTTAGTGTAGCTGCAGGAGCATACTTATGTCACTGTCATCATATTTGCTATGAAGTTTTGGCCAAGTTTTATACCATATTGATATCATGGTAAGAAGACAAATTACCATGTTTTATACCATATTGATATCATGGTAAGAAGACAAATTACCATGCTTTATACCATATTGATATCATGGTAAGAAGACAAATTACCATGCTTTATAGCATATTGATATCATGGTAAGAAGACAAATTACCATGTTTTATACCATATTGATATCATGGTAAGAAGACAAATTACCATGCTTTATACCATATTGATATCATGGTAAGAAGACAAATTACCATGCTTTATACCATATTGATATCATGGTAAGAAGACAAATTACCATGCTTTATACCATATTGATATCATGGTAAGAAGACAAATTACCATGCTTTATACCATATTGATATCATGGTAAGAAGACAAATTACCATGCTTTATACCATATTGATATCATGGTAAGAAGACAAATTACCATGCTTTATACCATATTGATATCATGGTAAGAAGACAAATTACCATGTTTTATACCATATTGATATCATGGTAAGAAGACAAATTACCATGCTTTATACCATATTGATATCATGGTAAGAAGACAAATTACCATGCTTTATACCATATTGATATCATGGTAAGAAGACAAATTACCATGCTTTATACCATATTAATATCATGGTAAGAAGACAAATTGCCATGCTTTATACCATATTGATATCATGGTAGGAAGACAAATTACCATGTTTTATACCATATTGATATCATGGTAAGAAGACAAATTGCCAAGTTTTATACCATACTGATATCATGGTAAGAAGACAAATTACCATGTTTTATACCATACTGATAATATGGTAAGAAGACAAATTTCCATTACAATCTGAGATATTTCTAAAGACAAATGTTGATTGTTTGAACTGTAACTATAAAAGTTTCATCAACAATGAGCACTGAAACAGGTTTATAGCTTCTACTATGATAAGATTAGTACATGCTGCTAGCCACTACCATAAGACCATTTGATAAATTTACATAAAGCTTTTTACATTATAATGAATGAATATGTCTTGTACCCAATGAAGTAAAAGATGACAAACCTAACCTGGCCAAGTGCTTCTCGCTTTTCACTTGATTTTGCATAATTTTAATGCAAAAAGGCAGCATTCTGAATGTTAGTCTAATAATTCTGTTAAATATATAAATGTGGAAAGCTTTATTAACATTTAATATATTCTTTTAGAGTTTCTAAAATAAACCATATCTCAAAACCAAAAATCATGACTTAAGTAAGAAAACCAATTCAAACTGGTGAGTACTTCAGGGCAAGTTTGGCCCCACATGACAAAATAATCTGTGAATCACATTCTTGAAGAGTACTGCCCATTAGAGATGGTTGATCCAGGACCACGGTGAAGGTGATCTCGGCTGGAATGATAAGAATACCTGCTGTTTGGTCTCGAGTGGACAATAGCATAGTGGTCACTGCCTGACCCAATAGAACGGGGAATGGAGTTCATCGTAGATTCCCCTGCCATGTAAGGCTTGTTAAGGGAAATACGGGAACCATAATGGGAGCTAGAGGCCCATCCAACTCTGTATGGATCATAATCGTCCATCTCGGAGGGCTCTTTATCCACTACCTAGAACAAAAGACAGAAAAAGTGAGTTATTGTAAAAAGAGACAGACATTTAAAACAAAGATCCTAGAGACAAATAAACTGTTTATAAACAAATAACTAAACATAGGAGGGGCAGAAAGAGTTTGTGTATCTACTTTAATGATCTACTTGACACAATCTCTCCTCATAGCCCTCCATGATCGTTTGACAGTACTCGACTGGTATTTTCTTCCATTCTTCTTTACAGAAGGCCTCCAACTCTTGCAAGTTTTTTGGATGACACTGACGAACCCTGGTCTTCAACTCATGCCAAACGTTTTCAATTGGGTTGAGATTGGGTGACTACTCCAGAATGCTTATATGGTTTCTCTGCAACCAGGATTGCACATATTTCAATGTGTGCTTAGGGTCATTGTCGTGCTGGAAGATCCAATGATGCCCAAGCCGCAAGTTCTGAGCATCATTCTTGATATAAGTACCTAATATATCAACATGCTTTTCTTTTTTCATGATTCTGTTGACGTGGTGAAGACTGCCTACACCAGAAGAGCGGAAGGAACCCCATAGCATGATCAAGCCACCTCCGTGTTTAACTGTAGGGACAGTGTTCTTTGGAAGATTTCATTCCCCCTTCTTATGGAAAAATAGTGAACATCATTGTGGTCGAAAAGCTCGATTTTATTCTTGTCTGACCAAAGAATACTCTTCCAATAGGTTAAGGGATTATATATATGCTTTCTTGCATACCTCAATCGTGCTTCTAAATGAACAGGCTTTAAATATGGAGTTCTATGAGGACAGCATGCTTTGAACCCAGAAGAGCGTAACATGTTTGTAACTGTAGAGGTGCTTACTTCAACCCCAGTTTCAATATGTCACTATGTGTTAAACGAGTGTTCTTACTAACTTCTCGGAGAACCTTCCTCTTGGTTCTCTGGAATTTTGGTGGGGTATCCGGAATGAGGGAGGTCAGCAGTTGATCCTGTAAGCTTAAACTTGGCAATTATGCTTTAAACAGTAGATTTTGGCACATTAAGTTGTGTAGCAATACTTGTATTTTACAATAATTCGTTTTTTTAAATCACTGGACAGTTGTTTCCTATTCACCACGATGACCAAGCAGATAATGACGGAGACGGTGCTAAATTGCCAGAAGTACATTTTTTGCTGGCTAAATTCTAATAATTATGAACCCAGTGTCTAGTTCTGGAATGGTATGATGTAGTTTATTTGTTAAACTAAACAAAATTTTTACAGGAATATCAGTTTTTTTCACACGTTCTGAGCTGTACGAACACTTTCTGCTTCTCCTATTTTTGGTTATTTGTTTATAAACAGTTTATTTGTCATTTACTTTACATAAAAATTTATGTAGATGTGTGTTAGTGTTATATCTATAATATAATACACTTCTATTAGCCTAATCGTGATACTTTTTAAGTTATAAGCAAAAAACCACTCCGGACACAGGGGTACGAACACTTTCTGTCATAACTGTAAGTGAGAGGATTATAGAACTAGGGGACACAAATATAACTTTTGGCAAGGTAGTAATTGTTTTCAGCTAAGAGAGTTTTATTTTTCTAACATGGTGGTTGGCCTTTTCAAATTGGTTGCCTTAAGATATTGTGGGGGTATTAAATGTGAATTTAGGTTAAATCTGATACATACATTAATTATAAGGGCTGTCTTTAAATTATTTTTAACTTAATTATTTTATTTTTAATTTAGGCTATGGAACAGCTGAGATAAACCAATAGATCACATGTTGTCCCAGATGCTATACTATGCTTTATTTGATTATAATTATTTGAAATACTATACATCAAAATACTTGTTGTTCGGTATTCATTACTAAAAATGTTGTGTAAGAAAATATAGATAGCCCTTTGTGTAGCTTTTCTTTATTATTAAATTATTTAAAAAACTACACTGAACAATACTAGAACAATTTTTAAAAATTAAGAACAAAAATCACATGTGAACTACATTTTACAAACATCAGTCATTGAGCTAACAATTCTCAGTTGTCAACGTGTTATGTAATTAAAATAAATATTCTACAATTTGAAACAGTCCTGACTCCAGAGTAGGAAAGAGGTGTTTTACATACAATAACTTGAGTAATACAGAAACTCACCTCAGTTTTAGTGCAAGAACAAGTAAGAGATGAGCACAAGAAGATGTTGACTATGAGCATGACAAGAAGTAGAATAGCCAAGCAGATACACAACCCAATAAGCCAAGGAAACTGCCACTCAGTGCAGTTAGTGACAGCCAGAGCAGCTGAATAAACAAGAAACAAAATTATATAACCAAATCTTCAACTTTCTGTGCTTTATATTTTCACATAACTTACCTTCCTTTGCTTTATATTTTCACATAACTTACCTTCCTGTGCTTTATATTTTCACATAACTTACCTTCCTGTGCTTTATATTTTCACATAACTTATCTTTCTGTGCTTTATATTTTCACATAACTTACCTTTCTGTGCTTTATATTTTCACATAACTTACCTTTCTGTGCTTTATATTTACACATAACTTACCTTTCTGTGCTTTATATTTTCACATAACTTACATTTCTGTGCTTTATATTTTCACATAACTTACCTTTCTGTGCTTTATATTTTCACATAACTTACCTTTCTGTGCTTTATATTTACACATAACTTACCTTTCTGTGCTTTATATTTTCACATAACTTACATTTCTGTGCTTTATATTTTCACATAAGTTACATTTTCCTCTATCAAAAATGTATTTCCTACAACACTTATCCCATCTCATGCTACAACTTCATCCTGGTGAGAATGACTTTGCCCTGCTCATCTAAACATTGGTATGAATCTTACCTTGATTGCTTCAGCTTTTATACCTCCCTATGTTGCCCAAAGGAAGTTAAATCTTGTGCTTCCTAGGTTAAAGTGCCCTCTATCCCACATCCATATATAAGCTCCCATTACTACTTCCTATTCACCTTTTGACACATAAAACTGGTAATTTCTTATGGAGGTAGGACAGGAGAGAATGAGGTGTTACCAGAATTACATTTTAGGTAGAGGAAAATGTTATCTTCAGAAGCATGCCTCTACCACACTATAGCAAGAATCCTGCACTTACAAGGCCAGTGAGGGCAAAATCCACAAAAATAAGGTAGGGTGGGATCTGGACTACTTCTGGAACAGTTATACTCTTCATCCAGACAACATGAAATCTGATTCTTAGGTGGTGAATGCCTACCTGCCACAGAATCAAAATCTTAACATTTTTAGAACATGTATTCAACAAGGCCCCAACCAAGTAGACAAGGTCCCACTTCTCATCACTGGAATTCTAAGACTGGGACTCAAATCCAAATTCAAAACATATGGGCTAAAACATGAGAACCACTGTTGATTTAGTTTTGTTTTTTAATGTAGTATTATTGAAACTCAACATGAAAGTTCAAGAATCTTGCATGTTGAGAACCAGACATACAAAGAGAAGACAAACAACATGAAAGTAGACAAATCTTGCTCCAATATGAAAAAAAACCAAAAATCAAACCTGAAATTAGGGATCTTTCACACCTCACTCTACTTGGAAAAACAGATTATCTGATCTGGGATTCAGAACCAAAATCCTAATTCCCTAACCTGAGGTACGAGGCATCACTTCCTACCCCAGAAATATAAGCAGGTTGTAGACTAAATGAATTCCAACTGATAACTCAGAAAATGACACTTCACACAAGGAATCACAATAAGCCAAGGACCCTCTTTCATGGTTATCAAGACGAATAATCTAAAGGAAGGGCCACACTAAGCTCGACTGGAGATTGAAGAGTTAACTCTGAACAAGAATTATAAGGAGGTTCCTGCTCCCACCATACATCTGGGAAAACCATCAATGGTTATTGGTAGAAGGTTACCCAGCTTTCCCCTTTTCTGAGAGTTTGAGCATTACTCATGAGGATTACACCTCTGTCCACCACTCCAGCAACTGAAAACATGGAGTGATAAGGACTCCAATGCTCCACTTAGAAAAATTAGGGGAATTAAAGAAATGATACTCTGGATACAGCGTAATAGATGAAACATGTTCCCTATTTTGAAAAGCAAACCAACCCTGATTTAGTCAATTTAGATTTCAGCAGTTATGGGCAAATCTCCTTAAGTTTTACTCATGATAGTCCATAAGTAGCAGTGAAGTATTTGTATTGTAATTATTTAATGTCCAAAAAACACATAAGTGGTCTTACATAACACCCCATCTCAATAGAGCTTGTTGCTAGTAGAATGTTTTTTTCATTGGTTGACTGGCAATTAGTAGAGGTTGGGAAAGAACACCTGCCTAGGCAACACCTGCCAAAGAGTGGGATCCAAATAAAAACAGGCAACACCTGCCAAAGAGTGGGATCCAAATGAAAAACAGGCAACACCTGCCAAAGAGTGGGATCCAAATGAAAAACAGGCAACACCTGCCAAAGAATGGGATCCAAATGAAAAACAGGCAACACCTGCCAAAGAATGGGATCCAAATGAAAAACAGGCAACACCTACCAAAGAGTGGGATCCAAATGAAAAACAGGCAACACCTACCAAAGAGTGGGAACCAAATGAAAAACAGGCAACACCTGCCAAAGAGTGGGATCCAAATGAAAAACAGGCAACACCTGCCAAAGAGTGGGATCCAAATGAAAAACAGGCAACACCTACCAAAGAGTGGGATCCAAATGAAAAACAGGCAACACCTACCAAAGAGTGGGATCCAAATGAAAACAGGCAACACCTACCAAAGAGTGGGATCCAAATGAAAAACAGGCAACACCTACCAAAGAGTGGGATCCAAATGAAAACAGGCAACACCTACCAAAGAGTGGGATCCAAATGAAAACAGGCAACACCTGCCAAAGAGTGGGATCCAAATGAAAAACAGGCAACACCTGCCAAAGAGTGGGATCCAAATGAAAACAGGCAACACCTACCAAAGAGTGGGATCCAAATGAAAAACAGGCAACACCTACCAAAGAGTGGGATCCAAATGAAAAACAGGCAACACCTACCAAAGAGTGGGATCCAAATGAAAAACAGGCAACACCTACCAAAGAGTGGGATCCAAATGAAAAACAGGCAACACCTACCAAAGAGTGGGATCCAAATGAAAAACAGGCAACACCTACCAAAGAGTGGGAGCCAAATGAAAAACAGGCAACACCTGCCAAAGAGTGGGATCCAAATGAAAATGATTAAAGGTTCCCTGAAGAAAAAGAGAAACAAACACAAAATATTACTGAAATCACTCTGAAAAACTATTATTTCAAATTTACACTTTTGTTATTTGGTAAAATAAAGAAAATAGACAAACTACAGACCCAAAAAGACAGGTCTAAAAATAACCATCTAAAGCATAATATAACTATATCTATTTAATACTGAAGAAAAAACTGCAGCAAACACTTAAAGCCATCATCATAAAGTTTTGTCATTGATAAAAATGAATAGAAAGTGTGAAAGGGAATATAGGATAGGGGGTGCATTCACGTAGGTGGATTGAATCAAAAAATTTAATTTACTAAAGCTGGATCAGGCAAGGTAAGATTCATGTCAATACGTAGATGGGTAGAGAATAGAAGTTTTTGTCAGGATAAAGCTATAGCATGAACAGAGGTAATTGCATTTTTGTGTTACTATATTCATTACAAATCACGGTATGTCCACACATACCTTCGTCTAATGACATACATCTGCTAGAAATCTACAGTTCAATTTTATTGACATTAATACACTCATTTAAAGTTATAATTTTCCTACATCGAAAATGTATTTCTGGTAGGTAATTATTTATTTCTCTAACACAAATAACTATTCTCATTCAGTGCTACCCTCTATATGTCAAAAAACAATTATCTCTCCTCCATTGAAAGTAACTGATTGAAGAAGTACTTCATAAGGACAGTGAAGATGAAGGTGTCAAATTAGGTGAGAAAACACATGGAACAAATTTCAAGAGAAAGACAATAAAGAGAAATAAGCCAATCAACAAATGAAGAGCCAAACACAATTGGTAAAGGAGAAAGAAAAAAAAACATGAGCAAAAGATGTTTGCCAAAGCAAAAAGAAAAGAGGCAGGAATGGAAACTATAGAAGGAAACTAGGCACACATTATGATATAGAAGTGCACTTAAAGAATATAAAAATCTATCCAGACCATAAAGCAGCTAAATGGAGGAGTTATTCTCACAAGCTACTGAAGTTTAATGAAAGAAGAATGATCTGGAGAAAGGAGAAGATATGTAGAAGGAAAAGAGAGCATGTGAAATATCAACAGTAAATATATAGACCACTAATATAAGAAAGTAGGCAAAGTGAATATCCCCACCTGGAAGGACTGCCTACTGTGCCACATAACAAATCTGGAAGAAGTACATCCTCAGGTATAGAGTAGGAGAGGCAAAAACCTACAGAATCGGGAAGAATGAATGGTGTCAAACAGGACTGCAAAAAATCTGAAACCAAGGAAACAGAAGACACCAAATCCAATAATCAATAAAGTAAATCTACATGACAAAGAACAGTGGGTTAATCAGGGGAAATCCATGGACTTAGAAACCAATGACAGAGAATTTCCATTTTTGTTGAGTCATGTAGAAATGGAAAGTGAAACAAATGTTGTCTGGCCAGAAAATTGATCCATGACAAGCGTGAAAGTACCTGGAAATTGATATGTAGTGATACAAATATCAAAAGTATGAACACAAAAAAGAACATGAACACAAAAGGATGAATAACAGGTGTTACCCTGGTGGTTAAGATAAAGAAACACTACAGGAAAGCCAGAATGGATAATTACCAGATGATATCTGGCCAGGTGAATAAAATGAACCAAAAGATGGCCTACAGCAGAAAGTTATAGGGCATCGATAGGATAAGACCTTTTTAATATTGATTATTGCAGATAATCTTGTTTGATCATTTTGTAGGCTAATTAGGATCAGAAGATATAAGAAACTACAACAGTTATACAACAGTTTTTATAATAAAATGTAACTAAAATCATGAAACATTCAGGTAATTACAAAAGCCAGTGTTAAAATTAGGATTTGAGATCACATTTGAACAGATCTTGTGGAGTAAGCTCTCAAAACATATAGCTTTAAAAGCTTTGACATATTTCTATGTTATCTAATAAAAGATGTAACAAATTAACATTTTCAAGGAAGACCACTTTTTTATTCACCCCTGTATATTGAAAAATTACCAAAGGGTATCAATATAACAGTATAGCTTCCACTGCACCAGAACCCTCTGGTACTGCTGGTAACATGCCCATCTACATCAAATAAAATGACAAGATAAGAAGTCCCTGGAAAGGGAACGGGGGTGAGTAGATTAGAGGCCAGAATGAGAAAAACATAGGGGTGTGTGTAGCTCCAAGTGCTACAAACATGCAACCAGGATGTTTTGTGGCTCCAAGTGCTACAAACATGCAACCAGGATGTGTTGTGGTTCCAAGTGCTACAAACATGCAACTGGGGTGTGTTATGGTTCCAAGTGCTACAAACATACAACCAGGGTTTATTGTGGCTCCAAGTGCTACAAACATGCAACCAGGGTTTATTGTGGCTTCAAGTGCTACAAACATGCAACCAGAGTCTGTTGTGACTCCAAGTACTACAAACATGCAACCAAGAAAGTAAAGGATTGAGTGTTGAAACACAGATTACACATGAGATATCAAACATATCACTAAATAAATACAGAAATATTGAAAAGAAATAGGCAGCAAATGTACCAGGGACAAGGTCACATAGCAACCCATAGAATATCATCACATGTACCTGAGACAAGGTCACATAGCAACCCATAAAATATCATCAAATGTACCCAAGACAAGGTTACATAGCAACCCATAAAATATCATCAAATGTACCTGAAACAAGATCACATCACAATCCACAAAATCTTGTCTATATTGAAGCCATGTGTAAAACAAGAGCCAAAAAAACGACAAAAAGAGATAAGATGGAGGTGTTAAGGAACCACAGAAATATAGAGAATTGAATAAAACATTTCAAAATAATTGGGAAATCATGTCAAAAATGTTATGTTAGGCCTAGCTGATTCTGTAGGAGGAGTAGGGATAAAATCTGTTGATGTAAAAAAGGCTATCAATTCTTCATGTGCTTAAACACATTTGACTTGTTCAGGAGGATTAGTGGGGTAGTTTTAGGAGAAGAAGGTTGACCCATATAATGATTAATCTCATGAGAGATAACAGTAGAAAAATCAACTATGGGTCTCCCTGCCTGCAGCCTATGAAGATAGTATAAGAGATACAACACCTGAAGTGCAAAAACAAACCTTAGAATTTATCATAGAAATACAGAAATCAAACAAAAGTGTTTGATGTAAAATATGCAAGTCTGAGTTAAATTAAAACATTTGTTCAATATAAATAAAAAAATAATAATAGTTAATAAATTAAACTGGTAAAATCAAAATTCACAAAAAAAAACACATTTGAACACAATCACTGCCATACAGGAAGTGATAGTTTGGTAGAAGTGAGTATCACATGCATCATGAGGATATGCCCAACTTTTATTGGTGGAACGTTGGTGCCTGATGATTTATTTATATGAGAAACGAATTGAAATCAGTTAATTCCAATGAAGTGGAGATAAAAAATTGTGGCATGCATAAATTTTATTTTCATGTACAGGGTTGCACTGAAAGAGAATACCTATTTATATGAAAGGAAGTTATGTGTTGTATCAGAATTTTAAATGTATCAATAATCAATTGTAAATACATAATCATTCAAATCCATCACCTCACACCTATCTAAAATGACACTCAAACATTTTACTAATATTTATTCTAGAAATCACTTCTCTCACTCAACAAAAGTATTTCAAATTCATAATTTCCTTCTTTCCAAGAACATCCAACTCCACCACCTTTCACCTTCTCTATAACATTCACCTTATTCTATCACCTCCTTCTGATCGTTCAATCACCCAACTCTATCACTTTCCTCCTTTTCTACCAGCCACCCAACTATAAAAAAAGATCTGTGAGGTATGTATGAGTTTTTATTAAGTATTTAAAAACTAATTATCAACACTTGTTGTTATTTATTAAAACTTGATTAAAATGGAACATACTGACGTCTTGACCAGGTTCCAGGACAAATACCGTTGTTGAAGCCAAAAGCTGGACATTTTCATTTTCTTGACCTTGGGACTGAGGCAGGGGTTGAGGAAGTTCTTCCCTATTTTGTTGGCACTGAAACTTGTATAATAAAAGAAAATGTTTAAAAGCAGCAAATGAAGAATAATTACATGTAATACAAGTAAGAACTGTGTTGAGGTACGTACACTATAGGTTTACATTAGGCTACTCAGTAAAAGGTTTCTAAACATCACGAACATGCTAACATAATTAGCTATACACATTAGGTTCCATTATTTAAGTTAATCATTATCTTGATATTTAGGTTTTTATCTGAAAGTTAATCATTATCTTGGTATTTAGGTTTTTATCTGAAAGTTAATCATTATCTTGGTATTTAGGTTTTTATCTGAAAGTTAATCATTATCTGAATGTTAATCATTATCTTGGTATTTACGTTAATCTTTATCTGAATGTTAAACATTATATTGGTGTTTAGGTTAAGCTTTATCTGAATGTTAAACATTATATTGGTGTTTAGGTTAAGCTTTATCTGAATGTTAATTATTATGTTTGTTTTTATCTGAGTGTTAATCATTATCTTGGTGTTTTTAGGTTAATCTTTATCTTAATCGATTATGTAATTAAAGTTTTATTCACCTTTGAGTTAGGGTATAATAGTTTTGGAAAACAGAAATTTCGTGTATTTCAATACCCAGATTTTGGGCTGTTTAAGAATGAACAAAAAACAAAGGTCTGTTTTACCTACTTCTACAGTGGAAATGTTTCTATTGTTTTTAAATGTGAACAATAATTTTTCTCTGTTTCATGATCAACCTCCTTCAATAACAGATATCACTATCTGAACCCTCTTCATTAGTTTAAATAAATTATTTCCATTTTTATGTGAACGTTACACTGTTTGTCATCTTTCACTCCTTTCTATAGAGAACAGCACTTTTAAAAGGTAAAATATTTCGGCTGTGGAAAACAATGTATATCCTTATAATTTGTGATAATTGTTGAAATACTCCATAATGGAGATACTTCCTTTCCTAAATATTTACTCCATAATGCAGATATTTTCTAAATAATTACTCCATGATACAGGTATTATAATGACATTCACTCCATGATGAAGATATTTTTAAATCTTTTATTTAATGATAGAGATATTTTCTCCTTAGACATTGAATCTGTGACGCATGTATTCCCTAAATATTTATTTCCATAATTTGTATGAATACAAAATTTCCTCATCAGCTCGACCTACTTGGGGACAACTCTCTTTACATAGTATAACATCACACTGTAGGTGAACTTTTCGTGTGTTTGGAAACTTGAAGGTTGAAAACAACACAGCATCTGCTGCCCGGGCTGTTTTGTTGAAACGAAACTTGGAGAGGAAGTGGGTCTTAGAGCACCTGAAAGAAATATCCATAATTTGTTGAAGTGAACCTTGGGAAGTTAGTGTTATTGAAGTTGTTATCACAGCAGTTGGAAGAAGTGTATGTGTTTTGTTCATGTTGTAAGTTTCTTACATGTAGAAGAATTCTTTTGTAACCTATACTATGTAATAACATAAATACAAATTGTCTGTATACGTATAAAAAATGGGTTTACTCAAGTTTTTCAGAATGAAAATAGAATCACTTCTGATTCCTAGAAAGAAAGAGAAGATGGTTTACTCACGATTCTAAAGAAAAGGGGAAAAAAACGGGCTAACCTAATATTTCCAGAAAGAAAGGTAAGAACACAGGGTTGGATTGATCACCAACGGTTTAGAATTTAAAAAAAAATTAATATACAGATAGCCTGAAAATACCTTCACTGAGATCGTTGCCTTAAGCAATAGGAGGCGACCTCTTTCAAAAATGACGTTGCCAGAACACTGGTTGTCAGTCACTTGATAAAAAAACGTCTTCATTTGTTACAAACTAGATGAACTAGAATGTTTTAATTAATAAATCCTCCAATCAAATGATATAAAAAACTCCCACAAACCTGCGTTTTACGCAAAAAAAGCGATCCTGATGAAACGAGATAGGTGTCGCACATCACCATGATATGAATCTCATAACCAACTCTCGAAAATATATATCATTTTACGATATACATACGTATGTATATATATACTTAAGGAAAGCAACACGCACACCATGCTCTTTGTCTCGTTTTCATTAAACACAAAGCTACTCAGTGCGGTCCTCCGCTGGTACAGCGGTAAGTCTACGGATTTACAACGCTAAAATGAGGGGTTCGATTCCTCTCGGTAGACTTAGCAGAGAGCCCGATGTGGCTTTGCTATAAGAAAACACATACTCAGTGGGCTACCTGTGCTCTATCGACTGCAAGTATCAAAACCTGCCTTTTGGCATGAAAAGCACTCAGACATATCAGTGAATCACTGTGAGTCAGTATGTTGGCTATACAAATCGATTCGTCAGCTCTCGATGACTTGCCCATATTTTCTGAGAGAAATGCTTAACTTTTTCACATCTTTGATACAAATTTCCTCAGAAATTGTTATTTACATCTTACTGGCCAAGTATTCTTTGTAATATTACACAATTTCTATTTAAAACGAGTGTAGGTCTGACTGAGGTCTTCAAGTTAGTCACGGTTATTCGTTTTCTGCATTCACAACAAAATCACAATACTGTATTCATAAGAGGTATAAAAATAAGTTACTTATTATTAGGTCACACTAACAACAGTTTGCATGGGGTAACAAAAGTGAACAATTATTGTTATATAATTCATGGTTACCCTTCAGAGTCAATCAGTTCCACTTCGGTTGTGTTGGAATCAAAACCGTAACAATCTCTCACTGCAATATCGTAAAAGTCTGAAATAAAATAATAAAAATAAAACTGTCGTCGCTGTTACGCTTCGAGTACCTGTAATAACAACAACACTAATCGACAGCTGTTACAACCACTGCTATCACGATAACAAATTCATTATTTTTTAACAAATACAAGTAAACGATATTGAAACACCTGAGTGTTTTTGTACCTCAATAATAATAACTGCTAAAGTATTACTTTTTATTAGAGATGTAGCGGAACTGAAACACAATTGAGAAAGATTTCAGTTCTTATAAAATTAGAATACATTACAATTAAAAAATGTAACATTGTGAATTGTACAGGTTCTTGAGTTTCTGTTTGTTTGTTTGTTGTTTTTTCATTGTATTATCGACTCACCTTAAAACATTTATGCGGAAGATAAAATTATTAATTATAAATATATTCCATACCTGTAATAGAATGTTCGACTTAAATTTACGATATCAAATAAAAAGTATATATATAAAGTACAAAAACTTACAACGACATGAATAGCTATATCTGATTGGTCTGTTTCATTATGAACAAGCCAATGGCATGTGTATATAGCCCTTGTGTATTTTTCCCGAATATTCGAAACAATTTTTAAAATAGTTATACCAGAAAGTGATCTCAAGTTCGCGACTGATACAGAAAATGGATGAAAGATACACAAGGCTTGCCACGCAAGACGACTCAACGTTAGGACTAATGTAGTAAATAGAAAGATACATAATGGCTATCCACACAAGTCGTCTCAACTTTAGGGATGATGTCGTAAATGGAAGAAAGATACACAAGATGTATCCACACGAGCCGTTTCAAGTAACGATGTAAAGTAAAAAATAGGAACTTAATGTGTTATTAATAAAAAAAAAAGTAAAAACAACAATATGGTGTTTTAATAACAAATAAAAATGTAAAGTAAACATAACAATATGATATTTTAATAATAAGTAACAATATAAAGTAAAAAATAACATGAAGTTTTAATGATAAATAACAATATAAAATTGAATATAAGATTTGACATCCACAGTGTTTCTCTAACTGATCATAAGATTTGACATCTACTGTGTTACTCCAATTAAACATCAGATTTCACAGCCACTGTATTACTCTAACTGATCATAAGATTTGACATCTACTGTGTTACTCTAATTAAACATCAGATTTCACAGCCACTGTATTACTCTAACTGATATAAAATTTCACAGCCACTGTGTTACTCTAATTAAACATCAGATTTCACAGCCACTGTATTACTGTAACTGATATAAGATTTCACAGCCACTGTGTTACTCTAATTAAACATCAGATTTCACAGCCACTGTATTACTCTAACTGATATAAAATTTCACAGCCACTGTGTTACTCTAATTAAACATCAGATTTCACAGCCACTGTATTACTCTAACTGATATAAGATTTCACAGCCAATGTGTTACTCTAATTAAACATCAGATTTCACAGCCGCTGTATTACTCTAACTGATATAAAATTTCACAGCCACTGTGTTACTCTAATTAAACATCAGATTTCACAGCCACTGTATTACTCTAACTGATATAAGATTTGACATATACTGTGTTACTCTAATAAAACATCAGATTTCACAGCCACTGTATTACTCTAACTGATCATAAGATTTGACATCTACTGTGTTACTCTAATTAAATATCAGATTTCACAGCCACTGTATTACTCTAACTGATATAAAATTTCACAGCCACTGTGTTACTCTAATAAAACATCAGATTTCACAGCCACTGTATTACTCTAACTGATCATAAGATTTGACATCTACTGTGTTACTCTAATTAAACATCAGATTTCACAGCCACTGTTACTCTAATTGAACATAAAATTTGATATCAATAAATATAATACACCCACAGGTAAATGTATAAAAACAAACCTTTGTATCTACAGTATGGCAAGTTTAATGACAAATCATTTAAAAGTTTAGTTTGTTTTGAATTGCATGCAAAGCTACATGAAGCCATCCTTAAATTGAAGGTGAAAGACGGGAGGAAAAATAGCTAGTCATCATTGTGAACTGCCAAGTCTAGAACTACTCTTTTGCTAACATATAGTATGATTAATCATTGCATTATAATCCTTCTATGGCTGAAAGGGCAAGCATGTTTCATGAAACAAGGATTCAAACTCATAACCTTCAGGTTGTGAGTCAAGTGCTCCAACTTCCTAGCCATGCTAGGTCGTGATTAAAATTAAGTTTATATTGAAGAAATGGGGAATCTGGAAAAGACAAAATTCTCTCAAGTACAATTTAGTGGTATCAAAATAATGCTTTATTTCAGTTTCAGACAAGGAACCTAGTCGGCCCTTGGATTAATGAATTTTTAGTCATAAAATTCTGCTTCTAAAGAACTAAGTATAACAGAAGTTGATAAAAATATTGCTCACATATGTGGTTTCTAGTTTAAACTTCTGTGTTATATTTTGGCTGATGAGGGTGTTCACATTACATGATAGCCATGGATTTGAAAGTAGAACCTTCTGCAAATGCAACAATTTGAAAAGCATATAAAACATAAATTAGGCTCATTAGAGGATGAGTGGTTTGTGTTGACTGGTTTATGATTTTGTTTTGGAGGATTGATTATTTCAACGTAAAAAGAAAATAACAGCTTATAAAGTTGTTGTCCTTTCATTTAATGTGAAATAAGGCCTATATGCAAAATTTTATTGAGCTAACTTGTAAAAGTTGCAGTTGAAAAATACAAGTGTTTTTGCCTATATTACCACTAGGTTCAATATTGTGGTACATATGAAGATAAGCAATGATGAAATGTTGGTACAAATTTCAAAAAAAGCAAATGTTGAAGGAATGCAACAAGAATTATATGTTGTGGACTGGACAGCTGAGTTATTTGTAGACATTGACCAAATGTGGAAAACAATATAAGGTTAACTTTTAAATATTCAAGTAGAGCATATTCCTTATAGAAAGAAAAGGGTAGCTGCAAGTAAACAATGATTGACTCACAAATAGTTTGAGAAATAAAGTTAAATAAATAAAGTTAAAAAGCATCATATAATTAAGAAATATATGATTTGAAAGATTATTCATGATCAAGGAAGTTAGTGAAAAAGAAAATTAAGACTGAAAATGTAAAAATTAAAGTAAGAATTTCTTTGAATAGATTAAGAGTAAACAAAATGTTAGGGTAGAAGGAAGATAAAGGAAGTCTAGTATATGATGATTTTCAAATCGATGGATTACTAAGTAGGATTTTTTACTTTAGTTTTTATGAAATATAAACAGTATTCTACTTACTGAACAGTTGATAGATGGAAATGAGAACAAACAAGATGACAGTATTACTTCTTAGCTGGCTTCTGGGTCAGATAATGTTTCCCCAAGGGTTTTAAAGGACATTAATATTGGATATGTGAGCCACTTGCAACAATTTTTTGCAATCCTTCAATAGTGGACAAGTACCAACATATTGGAAATTAGCTAATACCATTCTGTCTTCAAGGGAAGTAATAGATTATGAGCCAGTAATTATAAGTCTATTACTCTTACATTAGTTGTGGGAAAAGTTTTGGAAAGTCTGTTAAAAGATGCTTTGCAAAGTCATTTAGCAAAGTTTAAACTTTTATTGGATAGTCAACATAGTAGGGAAAATCCTACCTTATAATTCTTTTGATATACTTTGTAAAGGTTACTGCTTATGTAGATGAGGGTCAGAGTGTAGATTTGAGGTATTTGGATTTTCAAAAAACATTTGACAAGATGCCATGTGTGGGGGATAAGTTAGCAAATTGGATAGAAGAGTGGCTGTATGGAAGAAAGCAGAAGGTTGTTACAAATAGAGTTCAGTCAAACTGGGTTATGGTTACAAGTGGAGTACCATTACTCCTTTTTATTTACATCAGTGAAATAGCTGAAGGAATGGTAAAATAATTATTTAAATTTACTGATGATATCAAGGTCTTGGATACTGCTGGCTGTGAAGAGGATGCTGCTGCTGATTTACAAAATGATTTAGATTATTTAGTGAGTTGTGTAAAGAAATGACAAATAGGTTTTAATTATAATAAATGCAAGATATTGCATGTGAGTTATCATAACTTGGATTATTAGTATAATTTGGATGGGAGTATTCTTAACAGTGTAATGAAAGAAATGGATCTTGGTGTAATAGTTGATCCATCTCTTAAGCTATCTAAGTAATGTGCTGTTGTTAGTGGTAGAACAAATAGGATTTTAGGTGGTTGTATCTACAGAATTATTAGTATAATTTGGATGGGAGTATTCTTAACAGTGTAATGAAAGAAATGGATCTTGGTGTAATAGTTGATCCATCTCTTAAGCTATCTAAGTAATGTGCTGTTGTTAGTGGTAGAACAAATAGGATTTTAGGTTGTTGTATCTACAGAATTATTAGTATAATTTGGGAGTATTCTTAACAGTGTAATGAAAGAAATGGATCTTGGTGTAATAGTTGATCCATCTCTTAAGCTATCTAAGTAATGTGCTGTTGTTAGTGGTAGAACAAATAGGATTTTAGGTTGTTGTATCTACAGAATTATTAGTATAATTTGGGAGTATTGTTAACAGTGTAATAAAAGAAATGGATCTTGGTGTAATAGTTGATCCATCTCTTAAGCTATCTAAGTAATGTGCTGTTGTTAGTGGTAGAACAAATAGGATTTTAGGTTGTTGTATCTACAGAATTATTAGTATAATTTGGATGGGAGTATTCTTAACAGTGTAATGAAAGAAATTGATCTTAGTGTAATAGTTGATCCATCTCTTAAGCTATCTAAGTAATGTGCTGTTGTTAGTGGTAGAACAAATTGGATTTTAGGTTACAACTACAGAATTATAATTTCACTGTATAGGTCACTGGTTAGACCACATTTGGAGTATTGTGTTTAGTCTTCGGTCCTCAGGAAAGAGATTAAATTGTTGGACAGTGGTCGGAGAAGGGTTGCTATAATGGTGCCTGAAGTGAAAGAGTTGTCATACAAGGAGAGGTTGAAATCTTTCAAATTGTTTTCTCTTGAAAAAAAGAAGAGTTAGGAGGGATCAGATTGATGTGTTTGAAATTGGAAAGAAAATGGATAATGTTGCTTTATCACGTGTTTTCATGCTTAACAGTGAGAAAAAAATAAATCAATTTTAACAAGGTATGAGTCATTTTCAGCTAAGAGAGTTTTTGTTTTATTTTTCTAACAGGGTTATTGATCTCTGGAATGAACTGCCTTCCGATGCTGTAGAAGCAGCACATTTAAGTGAGTTTAAGGGAAAGTTTGATAAGTATATGAATCATAAGGGCTAGGTTTAAGAGTTTTTAAAAATATTTATTAGTAGTTTTGGTTTAGTTTAGAAGATGGAACAGCCGAGATGGACCAGTAGGTCACATGTTCCAAAACGTTATGTTCTGTGCTATGTTGCAAAGTTGACACACATACACATATCCAACAACATAAACCACAACAATATGCTACTTCACGGGTGGCAAACCCGCGACCCTTCAAAAGCTGATATTCTACTTAAAAACGTATTTTACCACGTCTGTAATTTAAAGTTAAACGTTTTGACTCAAGGAGTATAAGAAAATCTATAAAAAAAAAAAAAACATAATTGAAACGATGTTCCATTATATGTAAGATAGAACATTTTCGTAAAAGCAACAATATTTTATTAAATAAAAGTATTTATATTCTTTGGAAATACTAAGGTAGCACTAACGGCTGCCTCAGTTTCGTCAAAGTTACTACTAGCGATCTTGTGTGGCGAAAGATATTTTATTAGTCTCTTCAGTAATGTATATTTCGGAATTCTGGCTTGCTCCTTGCCGTAGGTTGGTTGGCCACCCTTGTACTAGTTTGTCTTATCTTATTTATTATACTAATAAAATAATTTGTGTCAGTCAGGGCCACAGCTCCAAGAGGAAAGAACCTGAAACTTTGCACAGATATTGAGGGTGTTCACCTTTCTGTTATTATACACTGTTATTTATTTCAGTTTATTTATTTATTTCTGTTATTTTGATTATAAACGGATTTCCTCTACATAAAAGTACTCTAAGTTGCGAGTTTTCTACTCTTACAGTAACCTTCATTGAGTAACAGGGAATTCGGTAACAGTGCGCTGGACGATAAAACTCCATTTAAAATTGGTTTTTAGGCGACAGTCGTAACAATAACAAGCCTGATTTTAAAATTATAAAACACATAGAATTAAGGTGGATATAGAATACATATATATCAATAGATTCGATATAATAAACAAATGAAAATACAATTGTAGCTTTATGTAGAGAAGAAAATAAATATTTCACACTGTAAATAATACATTGTAAAATTAAAGGTTTAATTTTACATCGAAGCCACGTGAATATTACGTTTATGTGAGTTTGTAAATATTGTCTTTGATTTTAAGTTACAAAGTAAGTTGAGTAGTTTAGCTACCTGAAAAACGAACTGTTAAAACGAAGGTTGAATAAACGTTTAGGTTTTATTCCGTCCAACGTTTGTTAAAAACTTATATTGTTCTATATTGTTAATAGTTTTAAATACAATCTTGTTGTAAAACTATTATTGTTTTGCACTTTTCTAAAAGAGATTATTATTTAATTTCTGTAATGTATATTGATCTATAGAAGGCATGAATGACTAGATATAAACGACCTAATAACAAAATATTGTTTAATTAGTCACTCCGTTTCTTCTGAAGTGTTTCACTGAAATAGAATCTTACATTACAGAGTCTCAAAACGAATTTTCGTATAGTAACGGTTCTTATTTTCAAAATCCAATACGCTAAACAGCTATTACAAATATTGAAATACAATTAATTTAGGGTTAAGACTGAAAGAATTGAATTTATCTTTCCTGAAGAAAGAAATATTTTCTGATGATAATAATATCAAATAAATTCTCGACCGGTCATATTTACTTCGTTTAGTCATTAAAACTTGTCTAACGTAAAGAATGCGTAACACGGCATGAGAAATTAACCTAACATGGCGAAATAATGTTACAGCATAACATGCGAAATTAGCTTAATGTGGCGAAACAATATCATAACATAGCACGTGAAACTAGCCTAACATGGCGGGACAATATCAATCATAGGATAAATAATTTTCAATCAGGGCTATATATACCAATCTTTTATTATTAGTTTCAATTTTATTTATTTACAAGATCAAAACTACCACAAGTAATTAATTAGTTGTTCCTAGTTTAGAGAAAATGGCATTAGGAAAGTTGACTCCTGTATTTAATGGTATTTTTGAAAATTACGTGTTCTTATATAACCTTTTGACATCGCAGTAAAGGTTTTTACTTTAAAATTAATTGATTTTCATTAAAATGTGCTGATTTACGATAATAAATTCAGTTCAGCGAATTGAAAAGAGTAACTTACCTTTTCCTTGAGAAAGTCCCACTCTGAGAAGATACTGACGACCCACCAATAGTTCATTAACCTTCTTGTAATCTTCCATAAAATTTAAGTGAACTTGAGATAGTTCGTTCCTAGGAAATATTAGTGATATTTGTTAAATACTATACTTAATGAAACGCTAATATGTTAGATATATATATATATATATATACACCAAAACGTTTACAGTGAGTGCAAAGAAATCAAGTAAAGGTTTGTTCATTATAAGGCCTTGTTATTCCCAGTAAGTCATAATGGAAAATGCTTGTGGTCAAAGCTTTCCATAGTGTTATGATATTCCATCTCTCAAACATAATCGAAATTAAAATATAGAACTGGTTAGCACACACGGAGAATCAAAAAGAAATTATGGGATGAGTTCCTAAACCCTCATCTTCTTCAGCTATTTCTTGTTTGCAGCCAGTTGTTGGAAGGCTACCTTCGGTCTTTTGACATATAAAAAGAGTCTTGTAGTAGTGATAAATCACCCTATATTTCTACAGTTTTAACACTTCCATTTTCCACCCTTTTCATGAAATATTACAACATGATTAGGCTGATATTTAGATATAAAATGAATTTGTAAGATGGGTATAGAAAGACAACTGGATTTGAAACAGACACTGAGACAAACAAAAACAGTGATGGCCCAAATAATGAATATACAGACACAGAAGATTTGATTTACTGGACAGAAAGAAACCAAACACAGAGGAGCATAGACAGTAAGACATGATTCCATGCAGCTGACAAAAGCCTTACAATAAGTTACACTTGATTTCATGGGGTCGAGAACTGAGCCTTGCAGTAAGTTATGCATGATTTTATCTGCGTTATTCTAACGTTGTGTGTATTACTTTTATTAGCTACCCTGAGTTCACGGATCCGAATATTCTGCCCCCCCCCCAGTGGTTCAGCGGTATGTCTGCAGAATTATATCGCTAAAATCCGGGTTTCGATACCCGTGGTGGGCAGAGCACAGACAGCCCATTGTGTAGCTTTGTGCTTAATTAAAAAAAAACAACAAACCGAATATTCTAGCTTCTTACGTGTTTTTTTTATCAACTTTAACAGTTACTTTGAGTTGATGAATGAGGATATTCTAGTTCCTTCTTATGTTTTCTATCTTTAATAGTTACCACGGTTGGAAAATCAAACTTATTCATATTTTCCCATAACTAAAACTTACCTTGCGTTAACGAATCCCGACTTTCCACAAGCAATGAGGTAGAATTTATCGTCCGATGTTTCCAGTTTCTTGTGGGCCCGGACAGCAACTACGACAGATCTTGCATGAGAACCTCCACCCTGATGGAAACACAAACAATGTGTAATATGGTACGAAGTCAAACAACGTTTTCACCGTTCAGCATGAAGGTTTTTTTCACGTATTATATGAATAATTTATATAACATAATCTATAGAATTTTAGAACTGTTTTGAAACCATAAAATAGTCCCTTCTGAACAACAAAACTTAATTAAATCTATGTTTTCAAAACATTTGTAAAGTGATCAAAGATCCAATAGTTTTATTATTATCAAATAACCTTTACGCGCGTTAAAACTGAATATATTATACAGCATGCTATTTGTACTCAACAAATGCTAGTGTTCCAGTATCTTGTTACACTATGCTAGAGTGATTTATCTGTTCCCAAATAACTAACAAACAACTGTTTGTACAAGATATTATAGATAATTATTGTAATCATGGGTTCGAATCCACAACACTTTTTGTTAATAACATTGCAAGTGTTAGATTACAACAGACAAGCCCTAAATTCTCGTTTGGTTGTCACAAACGAGATCAAACAAAAATGATCATATTTTATATTCCAGAGATAGTATTTTATCTAATATCTATAACAACATATTTCTTTGTCTGTATATTTAATATCTATCATAACATATTTCTTTCTCTGTATATTTAATATCTATCATAACATATTTCTTTCTCTGTATATTTAATATCTATCACAACATATTTCTTTCTCTGTATATTTAATATCTATCATAACATATTTCTATCTCTGTATATTTAATATCTATCATAACATATTTCTATCTCTGTATATTTAATATCTATCACAACATATTTCTTTCTCTGTATATTTAATATCTATCACAACATATTTCTTTCTCTGTATATTTAATATCTATCACAACATATTTCTTTCTCTCTGTATATTTAATATCTATCACAACATATTTCTTTCTCTGTATATTTAATATCTATCATAACATATTTCTTTCTCTGTATATTTAATATCTATCATAACATATTTAACATCTATTCTGTATATTTAATATCTATCATAACATATTTCTTTCTCTGTATATTTAATATCTATCATAACATATTTCTTTCTCTGTATATTTAATATCTATCATAACATATTTCTTTCTCTGTATATTTAATATCTATCATAACATATTTTTTCTCTGTATATTTAATATCTATCATAACATATTTCTTTCTCTGTATATTTAATATCTATCATAACATATTTCTTTCTCTGTATATTTAATATCTATCATAACATATTTCTCTGTATATTTAATATCTATCATAACATATTTCTTTCTCTGTATATTTAATATCTATCATAACATATTTCTTTCTCTGTATATTTAATTTATCTATCATAACATATTTCTTTCTCTGTATATTTAATATCTATCATAACATATTTCTTTTCTCTGTATATTTAATATCTATCATAACATATTTCTTTTTCTCTGTATATTTAATATCTATCATACATATTTCTTTTCTCTGTATATTTAATATCTATCATGACATATTTCTTTTCTCTGTATATTTAATATCTATCATAACATATTTCTTTTCTCTGTATATTTAATATCTATCATAACATATTTCTTTCTCTGTATATTTAATATCTATCATAACATATTTCTTTCTCTGTATATTTAATATCTATCATAACATATTTCTTTCTCTGTATATTTAATATCTATCATAACATATTTCTTTCTCTCTGTATATTTAATATCTATCACAACATATTTCTTTCTCTGTATATTTAATATCTATCACAACATATTTCTTTCTCTGTATATTTAATATCTATCACAACATATTTCTTTCTCTGTATATTTAATATCTATCACAACATATTTCTTTCTCTGTATATTTAATATCTATCATAACATATTTCTTTCTCTGTATATTTAATATCTATCATAACATATTTTCTTTCTCTGTATATTTAATATCTATCACAACATATTTCTTTCTCTGTATATTTAATATCTATCACAACATATTTCTTTCTCTGTATATTTAATATCTATCACAACATATTTCTTTCTCTGTATATTTAATATCTATCACAACATATTTCTTTCTCTGTATATTTAATATCTATCATAACATATTTCTTTCTCTGTATATTTAATATCTATCACAACATATTTCTCTGTATATTTAATATCTATCATAACATATTTCTTTCTCTGTATATTTAATATCTATCACAACATATTTCTTTCTCTGTATATTTAATATCTATCATCAACATATTTTTTTCTCTGTATATTTAATATCTATCATAACATATTTCTTTCTCTGTATATTTAATATCTATCATAACATATTTCTTTCTCTGTATATTTAATATCTATCATAACATATTTCTTTCTCTGTATATTTAATATCTATCATAACATATTTCTTTCTCTGTATATTTAATATCTATCATAACATATTTCTTTCTCTGTATATTTAATATCTATCATAACATATTTCTTTCTCTGTATATTTAATATCTATCATAACATATTTCTTTCTCTTGTATATTTAATATCTATCATAACATATTTCTTTTCTCTGTATATTTAATATCTATCACAACATATTTCTTTCTCTGTATATTTAATATCTATCACAACATATTTCTTTTCTCTGTATATTTAATATCTATCACAACATATTTCATATTTCTTTTCTCTGTATATTTAATATCTATCATAACATATTTCTTTCTCTGTATATTTAATATCTATCACAACATATTTCTTTTCTCTGTATATTTAATATCTATCATAACATATTTCTTTCTCTGTATATTTAATATCTATCATCAACATATTTCTTTTCTCTGTATATTTAATATCTATCATAACATATTTCTTTCTCTGTATATTTAATATCTATCATAACATATTTCTTTCTCTGTATATTTAATATCTATCATAACATATTTCTTTCTCTGTATATTTAATATCTATCATAACATATTTCTTTTCTCTGTATATTTAATATCTATCATAACATATTTCTTTTCTCTGTATATTTAATATCTATCATAACATATTTCTTTCTCTGTATATTTAATATCTATCATAACATATTTCTTTCTCTGTATATTTAATATCTATCATAACATATTTCTTTCTCTGTATATTTAATATCTATCATAACATATTTCTTTTCTCTGTATATTTAATATCTATCATAACATATTTCTCTTCTCTCATATTTATTATCTATCATCAACATATATTTATATCTATCACAACATATTTCTTTCTCTGTATATTTAATATCTATCATAACATATTTCTTTTCTCTGTATATTTAATATCTATCATAAACATATTTTTTTCTCTGTATATTTAATATCTATCATAACATATTTCTTTCTCTGTATATTTAATATCTATCATAACATATTTCTTTCTCTGTATATTTAATATCTATCATAACATATTTCTTTCTCTGTATATTTAATATCTATCATAACATATTTCTTTTCTCTGTATATTTAATATCTATCATAACATATTTCTTTTTTTAATATCTCTGTATATTTAATATCTATCATAACATATTTCTTTCTCTGTATATTTAATATCTATCATAACATATTTCTTTTTCTCTGTATATTTAATATCTATCATAACATATTTCTTTCTCTGTATATTTAATATCTATCATAACATATTTCTTTCTCTGTATATTTAATATCTATCATAACATATTTCTTTCTCTGTATATTTAATATCTATCATAACATATTTCTTTCTCTGTATCTATCATGTATATTTAATATCTATCATAACATATTTCTTTCTCTGTATATTTAATATCTATCATAACATATTTCTTTTCTCTGTATATTTAATATCTATCATTATTTCTTTCTCTGTATATTTAATATCTATCACAACATATTTCTTTCTCTGTATATTTAATATCTATCACAACATATTTCTTTCTCTGTATATTTAATATCTATCACAACATATTTCTTTCTCTGTATATTTAATATCTATCACAACATATTTCTTTTAATCTGTATATTTAATATCTATCATAACATATTTCTTTCTCTGTATATTTAATATCTATCATAACATATTTCTTTTCTCTGTATATTTAATATCTATCATAACATATTTCTTTCTCTGTATATTTAATATCTATCATAACATATTTCTTTCTCTGTATATTTAATATCTATCATAACATATTTCTTTCTCTGTATATTTAATTTAATAACATATCATACATATTTCTTTCTCTGTATATTTATATTTAATATCTATCATAACATATTTCTTTTTCTCTGTATATTTAATATCTATCATAACATATTTCTTCTCTGTATATTTAATATTTAACATATCTATCATGTATATTTAATATCTATCATTATTTCTCTCTGTATATTTAATATCTATCATAACATATTTCTTTCTCTGTATATTTAATATCTATCATAACATATTTCTTTCTCTGTATATTTAATATCTATCATAACATATTTCTTTTTCTCTGTATATTTAATATCTATCATAACATATTTCTTTCTCTGTATATTTAATATCTATCATAACATATTTCTTTCTCTGTATATTTAATATCTATCATAACATATTTCTTTCTCTGTATATTTAATATCTATCATAACATATTTTTTCTCTGTATCTGTATATTTCAATATCTATCATGTATACATATTTCTTTTCTCTCTGTATATTTAATATCTATCATAACATATTTCTTTCTCTGTATATTTAATATCTATCATAACATATTTCTTTCTCTGTATATTTAATATCTATCACAACATATTTCTTTCTCTGTATATTTAATATCTATCAAACATATTTCTTTCTCTGTATATTTAATATCTATCACAACATATTTCTTTCTCTGTATATTTAATATCTATCACAACATATTTCTTTCTCTGTATATTTAATATCTATCATAACATATTTCTTTCTCTGTATATTTAATATCTATCATAACATATATTTAATATCTATCACAACTGTATATTTAATATCTATCATAACATATTTCTTCTATCTCTGTATATTTAATATCTATCACAACATACATATTTCTTTATTTCTCTCTGTATATTTAATATCTATCATAACATATTTCTTTCTCTGTATATTTAATATCTATCATATACTATATTTCTTTCTCTGTATATTTAATATCTATCATAACATATTTCTTTCTCTGTATATTTAATATCTATCATATTTCTTTCTCTGTATATTTAATATCTATCATAACATATTTCTTTCTCTGTATATTTAATATCTATCACAACATATTTCTTTCTCTGTATATTTAATATCTATCATCAATATTTCATATTTCTATCATCTCTCTGTATATTTAATATCTATCATAACATATTTCTTTCTCTGTATATTTAATATCTATCATAACATATTTCTTTATATTTAATATCTCTGTATATTTAATATCTATCATAACATATTTCTTTCTCTATATTTAATATCTATCACAACATATTTCTTTCTCTGTATATTTAATATCTATCATAACATATTTCTTTCTCTGTATATTTAATATCTATCATAACATATTTCTTTCTCTGTATATTTAATATCTATCACAACATATTTCTATTCTCTGTATATTTAATATCTATCACAACATATTTCTTTTCTGTATATTTAATATCTATCATAACATATTTCTCTGTATATTTAATATCTATCATAACATATTTCTTTCTCTGTATATTTAATATCTATCATAACATATTTCTTTCTCTGTATATTTAATATCTATCATAACATATTTCTTTCTCTGTATATTTAATATCTATCATAACATATTTCTTTCTCTGTATATTTAATATCTATCATAACATATTTCTTTCTCTGTATATTTAATATCTATCACAACATATTTCTTTCTCTGTATATTTAATATCTATCATAACATATTTCTTTCTCTGTATATTTAATATCTATCATAACATATTTCTTTCTCTGTATATTTAATATCTATCATAACATCTATCATAACATATTTCTTTTCTCTGTATATTTAATATCTATCATAACATATTTCTTTCTCTGTATATTTAATATCTATCATAACATAATATTTAATATATTTTTCTTTCTCTGTATATTTAATATCTATCATAACATATTTCTTTCTCTGTATATTTAATATCTATCATAACATATTTCTTTCTCTGTATATTTAATATCTATCATAACATATTTCTTTCTCTGTATATTTAATATCTATCATAACATATTTCTTTCTCTGTATATTTAATATCTATCACAACATATTTCTTTTCTCTGTATATTTAATATCTATCATAACATATTTCTTTCTCTGTGTATATTTAATATCTATCATAACATATTTCTTCTGTATATTTAATGTCTATCATATTTCTTTCTCTGTATATTTATATCTATCACAACATATTTCTTTCTCTGTATATTTAATATCTATCACAACATATTTCTTTCTCTCTGTATATTTAATATCTATCATAACATATTTCTTTCTCTGTATATTTAATATCTATCATAACATATTTCTTTCTCTGTATATTTATATTATCAAACATATCTATCATCAACATATTTCTTTCTCTGTATATTTAATATCTATCATAACATATTTCTTTCTCTGTATATTTAATATCTATCACAACATATTTCTTTCTCTGTATATTTAATATCTATCATAACATATTTCTTTCTCTGTATATTTATATTTATCTATCATAACATATTTCTTTCTCTGTATATTTAATATCTATCATAACATATTTCTTTCTCTGTATATTTAATATCTATCATAACATATATTATCTTTTCTCTGTATATTTAATATCTATCATAACATATTTCTTTCTCTGTATATTTAATATCTATCATAACATATTTCTTTCTCTGTATATTTAATATCTATCATAACATATTTCTTTCTCTGTATATTTAATATCTATCATAACATATTTCTTTCTCTGTATATTTAATATCTATCATAACATATTTCTTTCTCTGTATATTTAATATCTATCACAACATATTTCTTTTCTCTGTATATTTAATATCTATCATAACATCTTTCTCTGTATATTTAATATCTATCATAACATATTTCTTTCTCTGTATATTTAATATCTATCAAACATATTTCTTTCTCTGTATATTTAATATCTATCAACATATTTCTTTCTCTGTATATTTAATATCTATCATAACATATTTCTTTCTCTGTATATTTAATATCTATCACAACATATTTCTTTCTCTGTATATTTAATATCTATCATAACATATTTCTTTCTCTGTATATTTAATATCTATCATAACATATTTCTTTCTCTGTATATTTAATATCTATCATAACATATTTCTTTCTCTGTATCTGTATATTTAATATCTATCATATTTAATATCTATTTCATATTCTTTTCTTTTCTCTGTATATTTAATATCTATCATAACATATTTCTTTCTCTGTATATTTAATATCTATCATAACATATTTCTTTCTCTGTATATTTAATATCTATCATAACATATTTCTTTTCTCTGTATATTTAATATCTATCATAACATATTTCTTTCTCTGTATATTTAATATCTATCACAACATATTTCTTTCTCTGTATATTTAATATCTATCACAACATATTTCTTTATTTCTTTCTGTATATTTAATATCTATCATAACATATTTCTTTCTCTGTATATTTAATATCTATCACAACATATTTCTCTCTGTATATTTAATATCTATCATAACATATTTCTTTCTCTGTATATTTAATATCTATCATAACATATTTCTTTCTCTGTATATTTAATATCTATCATAACATATTTCTTTCTCTGTATATTTAATATCTATCACAACATATTTCTTTCTCTGTATATTTAATATCTATCATAACATATTTCTTTCTCTGTATATTTAATATCTATCATATTTCTTTCTCTGTATATTTAATATCTATCATTATTTCTTTCTCTGTATATTTAATATCTATCATAACATATTTCTTTCTCTGTATATTTAATATCTATCATAACATATTTCTTTCTCTGTATATTTAATATCTATCATAACATATTTCTTTCTCTGTATATTTAATATCTATCATAACATATTTCTTTCTCTGTATATTTAATATCTCTGTATATTTAATATCTATCATAACATATTTCTTTCTCTGTATATTTAATATCTATCACAACATATTTCTTTCTCTGTATATTTAATATCTATCACAACATATTTCTTTCTCTGTATATTTAATATCTATCACAACATATTTCTTTCTCTGTATATTTAATATCTATCACAACATATTTTTTTCTCTGTATATTTAATATCTATCACAACATATTTCTTTCTCTGTATATTTAATATCTATCATAACATATTTCTTTCTCTGTATATTTAATATCTATCACAACATATTTCTTTCTCTGTATATTTAATATCTATCATAACATATTTCTCTGTATATTTAATATCTATCATAACATATTTCTCTGTATATTTAATATCTATCACAACATATATTTCTTTCTCTCTGTATATTTAATATCTATCATAACACTTTTCTTTCTCTGTATATTTAATATCTATCACAACATATTTCTTTCTCTGTATATTTAATATCTATCATAACATATTTCTCTGTATATTTAATATCTATCATAACATATTTCTTTCTCTCTGTATATTTAATATCTATCACAACATATTTCTTTCTCTGTATATTTAATATCTATCATAACATATTTCTTTCTCTGTATATTTAATATCTATCATAACATATTTCTTTCTCTGTATATTTAATATCTATCATAACATATTTCTTTCTCTGTATATTTAATATCTATCATAACATATTTCTTTCTCTGTATATTTAATATCTATCATAACATATTTCTTTCTCTGTATATTTAATATCTATCATAACATATTTCTTTCTCTGTATATTTAATATCTATCATAACATATTTCTTTCTCTGTATATTTAATATCTATCATAACATATTTCTTTCTCTGTATATTTAATATCTATCATAACATATTTCTTTCTCTGTATATTTAATATCTATCATAACATATTTCTTTCTCTCTGTATATTTAATATCTATCATTTAACATATTTCTTTCTCTGTATATTTAATATCTATCATAACATATTTCTTTCTCTGTATATTTAATATCTATCATAACATATTTCTTTCTCTGTATATTTAATATCTATCATAACATATTTCTTTCTCTGTATATTTAATATCTATCATAACATATTTCTTTCTCTGTATATTTAATATCTATCATAACATATTTCTTTCTCTGTATATTTAATATCTATCATCAACATATTTCTTTCTCTGTATATTTAATATCTATCATAACATATTTCTTTCTCTGTATATTTAATATCTATCATAAATATCTATATATTTCTTTCTCTGTATATTTAATATCTATCACAACATATTTCTTTCTCTGTATATTTAATATCTATCACAACATATTTCTTTCTCTGTATATTTAATATCTATCACATACATATTTAATATCTATCACAACTATTTCTTTTCTCTGTATATTTAATATCTATCACATATTTATTTCTCTGTATATTTAATATCTATCATAACATATTTCTTTCTCTGTATATTTAATATCTATCATAACATATTTCTTTCTCTGTATATTTAATATCTATCATAACATATTTCTTTCTCTGTATATTTAATATCTATCATAACATATTTCTTTCTCTGTATATTTAATATCTATCATAACATATTTCTTTCTCTGTATATTTAATATCTATCATAACATATTTCTTTCTCTGTATATTTAATATCTATCACAACATATTTCTTTCTCTGTATATTTAATATCTATCATAACATATTTCTTTCTCTGTATATTTAATATCTATCATAACATATTTCTTTCTCTGTATATTTAATATCTATCATAACATATTTCTTTCTCTGTATATTTAATATCTATCACAACATATTTCTTTCTCTGTATATTTAATATCTATCATAACATATTTCTTTCTCTGTATATTTAATATCTATCATAACATATTTCTTTCTCTGTATATTTAATATCTATCACAACATATTTCTTTCTCTGTATATTTAATATCTATCATAACATATTTCTTTCTCTGTATATTTAATATCTATCATATTTCTTTCTCTGTACATATTTTTCTTTCTCTGTATATTTAATATCTATCATAACATATTTCTTTCTCTGTATATTTAATATCTATCATAACATATTTCTTTCTCTGTATATTTAATATCTATCATAACATATTTCTTTCTCTGTATATTTAATATCTATCATAACATATTTCTTTCTCTGTATATTTAATATCTATCACAACATATTTCTTTCTCTGTATATTTAATATCTATCATAACATATTTCTTTCTCTGTATATTTAATATCTATCATAACATATTTCTCTGTATATTTAATATCTATCATAACATATTTCTTTCTCTGTATATTTAATATCTATCATAACATATTTCTTTCTCTGTATATTTAATATCTATCATAACATATTTCTTTCTCTGTATATTTAATATCTATCACAACATATTTCTTTCTCTGTATATTTAATATCTATCATAACATATTTCTTTCTCTGTATATTTAATATCTATCATAACATATTTCTTTCTCTGTATATTTAATATCTATCACAACATATTTCTTTCTCTGTATATTTAATATCTATCACAACATATTTCTTTCTCTGTATATTTAATATCTATCATAACATATTTCTTTCTCTGTATATTTAATATCTATCATAACATATTTCTTTCTCTGTATATTTAATATCTATCATAACATATTTCTTTCTCTGTATATTTAATATCTATCATAACATATTTCTTTCTCTGTATATTTAATATCTATCATAACATGTATATTTAATATCTATCACAACATATTTCTTTCTCTGTATATTTAATATCTATCATAACATATTTCTTTTCTCTGTATATTTAATATCTATCACAACATATTTCTTTCTCTGTATATTTAATATCTATCATAACATATTTCTTTCTCTGTATATTTAATATCTATCACAACATATTTCTTTCTCTGTATATTTAATATCTATCACAACATATTTCTTTCTCTGTATATTTAATATCTATCATAACATATTTCTTTCTCTGTATATTTAATATCTATCACATATTTCATATTTAATATCTATCACAACTATTTCTGTATATTTAATATCTATCACAACATATTTCTTTCTCTGTATATTTAATATCTATCACAACATATTTCTTTCTCTGTATATTTAATATCTATCACAACATATTTCTTTTCTCTGTATATTTAATATCTATCACAACATATTTCTTTCTCTGTATATTTAATATCTATCATAACATATTTCTTTCTCTGTATATTTAATATCTATCATAACATATTTCTTTCTCTGTATATTTAATATCTATCATAACATATTTCTTTCTCTGTATATTTAATATCTATCACAACATATTTCTTTTCTCTGTATATTTAATATCTATCATAACATATTTCTTTCTCTCTGTATATTTAATATCTATCATAACATATTTCTTTCTCTGTATATTTATCATATCTATCTCTGTATATTTAATATCTATCATCATATTTCTCTCTGTATATTTAATATCTATCATAACATATTTCTTTCTCTGTATATTTAATATCTATCATAACATATTTCTTTCTCTGTATATTTAATATCTATCATAACATATTTCTTTCTCTGTATATTTAATATCTATCATAACATATTTCTTTCTCTGTATATTTAATATCTATCATAACATATTTCTTTCTCTGTATATTTAATATCTATCACAACATATTTCTTTCTCTGTATATTTAATATCTATCACAACATATTTAATATCTATTTATTTCTTTCTCTGTATATTTAATATCTATCACAACATATTTCTTTCTCTGTATATTTAATATCTATCACAACATATTTCTTTCTCTGTATATTTAATATCTATCACAACATATTTCTTTCTCTGTATATTTAATATCTATCACAACATATTTCTTTCTCTGTATATTTAATATCTATCACAACATATTTCTTTCTATCATAACATATTTCTTTCTCTGTATATTTAATATCTATCATAACATATTTCTTTCTCTGTATATTTAATATCTATCATAACATATTTCTTTCTCTGTATATTTAATATCTATCATAACATATTTCTTATCTCTGTATATTTAATAATATCTATCATAACATATTTCTTTCTCTGTATATTTAATATCTATCATAACATATTTCTTTCTCTGTATATTTAATATCTATCATAACATATTTCTTTCTCTGTATATTTAATATCTATCATAACATATTTCTTTCTCTGTATATTTAATATCTATCACAACATATATTTAATATCTATCACAACATATTTCTTTCTCTGTATATTTAATATCTATCATAACATATTTCTTTCTCTGTATATTTAATATCTATCACAACATATTTCTTTCTCTGTATATTTAATATCTATCACAACATATTTCTTTCTCTGTATATTTAATATCTATCACAACATATTTCTTTCTCTGTATATTTAATATCTATCATAACATATTTCTTTCTCTGTATATTTAATATCTATCTGTATATTTAATATCTATCATAACATATTTCTTTCTCTGTATATTTAATATCTATCACAACATATTTCTTTCTCTGTATATTTAATATCTATCACAACATATTTCTTTCTCTGTATATTTAATATCTATCATAACATATTTCTTTCTCTGTATATTTAATATCTATCATAACATATTTCATATTTAATATCTATCATCTGTATATTTAATATCTATCATAACATATTTCTTTCTCTGTATATTTAATATCTATCATAACATATTTCTTTCTCTGTATATTTAATATCTATCATAACATATTTCTTTCTCTGTATATTTAATATCTATCATAACATATTTCTTTCTCTGTATATTTAATATCTATCATAACATATTTCTTTCTCTGTATATTTAATATCTATCATAACATATTTCTTTCTCTGTATATTTAATATCTATCATAACATATTTCTTTCTCTGTATATTTAATATCTATCATAACATATTTCTTTCTCTGTATATTTAATATCTATCACAACATATTTCTTTCTCTGTATATTTAATATCTATCACAACATATTTCTTATCTATCTCTGTATATTTAATATCTATCACAACATATTTCTTTCTCTGTATATTTAATATCTATCATAACATATTTCTTTCTCTGTATATTTAATATCTATCATAACATATTTCTTTCTCTGTATATTTAATATCTATCACAACATATTTCTTTCTCTGTATATTTAATATCTATCATAACATATTTCTTTCTCTGTATATTTAATATCTATCATAACATATTTCTTTCTCTGTATATTTAATATCTATCACAACATATATATTTAATATCTTCATAACATATTTCTTTCTCTGTATATTTAATATCTATCATAACATATTTCTTTCTGTATATTATATCTTAATATCTATCAATAACATATTTCTTTCTCTGTATATTTAATATCTATCATAACATATTTCTTTCTCTGTATATTTAATATCTATCACAACATATTTCTTTCTCTGTATATTTAATATCTATCATAACATATTTCTTTTCTCTGTATATTTAATATCTATCACAACATATATTTCTCTGTATATTTAATATCTATCATAACATATTTCTTTCTCTGTATATTTAATATCTATCATAACATATTTCTTTCTCTGTATATTTAATATCTATCATAACATATTTCTTTCTCTGTATATTTAATATCTATCACAACATATTTCTTTCTCTGTATATTTAATATCTATCATAACATATTTCTTTCTCTGTATATTTAATATCTATCATAACATATTTCTTTCTCTGTATATTTAATATCTATCATAACATATTTCTTTCTCTGTATATTTAATATCTATCATAACATATTTCTTTCTCTGTATATTTAATATCTATCATAACATACATATTTCTTTCTCTCTGTATATTTAATATCTATCATAACATATTTTTCTCTGTATATTTAATATCTATCACAACATATTTCTTTTCTCTGTATATTTAATATCTATCACAACATATTTCTTTCTCTGTATATTTAATATCTATCACAACATATTTCTTTCTCTGTATATTTAATATCTATCATAACATATTTCTTTCTCTGTATATTTAATATCTATCACAACATATTTCTTTCTCTGTATATTTAATATCTATCATAACATATTTCTTTCTCTATCATAACATATTTCTTTTCTCTGTATATTTAATATCTATCACAACATATTTCTTTCTCTGTATATTTAATATCTATCACAACATATTTCTTTCTCTGTATATTTAATATCTATCACAACATATTTCTTTATTTCTTTCTCTGTATATTTAATATCTATCATAACATATTTCTTTCTCTGTATATTTAATATCTATCATAACATATTTCTTTCTCTGTATATTTAATATCTATCATAACATATTTCTTTCTCTGTATATTTAATATCTATCATAACATATTTCTTTCTCTGTATATTTAATATCTATCATAACATATTTCTTTCTCTGTATATTTAATATCTATCACAACATATTTCTTTCTCTGTATATTTAATATCTATCATATTTCTTTTCTCTGTAATTTATATCATTCATATTTCTCTCTGTATATTTAATATCTATCACAACATATTTCTTTCTCTGTATATTTAATATCTATCATAACATATTTCTTTCTCTGTATATTTAATATCTATCATAACATATTTCTTCATCTCTGTATATTTAATATCTATCATAACATATTTCTTTTAATATCTATCACAACATATTTCTGTATATTTAATATCTGTATATTTAATATCTATCACAACATATTTCTTTCTCTGTATATTTAATATCTATCACAACATATTTCTTTCTCTGTATATTTAATATCTATCACAACATATTTCTTTCTCTGTATATTTAATATCTATCATAACATATTTCTTTCTCTGTATATTTAATATCTATCACAACATATTTCTTTCTCTGTATATTTAATATCTATCATAACATATTTCTTTCTCTGTATATTTAATATCTATCACAACATATTTCTTTCTCTGTATATTTAATATCTATCATAACATATTTCTTTCTCTGTATATTTAATATCTATCACAACATATATATTTTTTCTCTGTATATTTAATATCTATCACAACATATTTCTTTCTCTGTATATTTAATATCTATCATAACATATTTCTTTCTCTGTATATTTAATATCTATCATAACATATTTCTTTCTCTGTATATTTAATATCTATCATAACATATTTCTTTCTGTGTATATTTAATATCTATCACAACATATTTCTTTCTCTGTATATTTAATATCTATCTCTGTATATTTACATATTATTTCTTTCTCTGTATATTTAATATCTATCACAACATATTTCTTTCTCTGTATATTTAATATCTATCACAACATATTTCTTTCTCTGTATATTTAATATCTATCATAACATATTTCTTTCTCTGTATATTTAATATCTATCACAACATATTTCTTTCTCTGTATATTTAATATCTATCACAACATATTTCTTTCTCTGTATATTTAATATCTATCATAACATATTTCTTTCTCTGTATATTTAATATCTATCACAACATATTTCTTTCTCTGTATATTTAATATCTATCACAACATATTTCTTTCTCTGTATATTTAATATCTATCATAACATATTTCTTTCTCTGTATATTTAATATCTATCACAACATATTTCTTTCTCTCTGTATATTTAATATCTATCACAACATATTTCTTTCTCTGTATATTTAATATCTATCACAACATATTTCTTTCTCTGTATATTTAATATCTATCACAACATATTTCTTTCTCTGTATATTTAATATCTATCACAACATATTTCTTTCTCTGTATATTTAATATCTATCACAACATATTTCTTTCTCTGTATATTTAATATCTATCACAACATATTTCTTTCTCTGTATATTTAATATCTATCACAACATATTTCTTTCTCTGTATATTTAATATCTATCATAACATATTTCTTTCTCTGTATATTTAATATCTATCACAACATATTTCTTTCTCTCTGTATATTTAATATCTATCACAACATATTTCTTTCTCTGTATATTTAATATCTATCATAACATATTTCTTTCTCTGTATATTTAATATCTATCACAACATATTTCTTTCTCTGTATATTTAATATCTATCATAACATATTTCTCTGTATATTTAATATCTATCATAACATATTTCTCTGTATATTTAATATCTATCATAACATATTTCTCTCTGTATATTTAATATCTATCATGTATTTCTTTCTCTGTATATTTAATATCTATCACAACATATTTCTTTCTCTGTATATTTAATATCTATCATAACATATTTCTTTCTCTGTATATTTAATATCTATCATAACATATTTCTTTCTCTGTATATTTAATATCTATCACAACATATTTCTTTCTCTGTATATTTAATATCTATCACAACATATTTCTTTCTCTGTATATTTAATATCTATCACAACATATTTCTTTCTCTGTATATTTAATATCTATCACAACATATTTCTTTCTCTGTATATTTAATATCTATCACAACATATTTCTTTCTCTGTATATTTAATATCTATCTATCAACATATTTCTTTCTCTGTATATTTAATAGGTTGGTATCTCAATATATATTTCTGTCAATACATATCTATCACAACATATTTGTTTCTCTGTATATTTAATATCTATCACAACATATTTCTTTCTCTGTATATTTAATATCTATCACAACATATTTCTTTCTCTATATTTAATATCTATCATAACATATTTCTTTCTCTGTATATTTAATATCTATCATAACATATTTCTTTCTCTGTATATTTAATAGGTTGGTATCTCAATATATATTTCTGTCTATACATATCTATCACAACATATTTGTTTCTCTGTATATTTAATATCTATCACAACATATTTCTTTCTCTGTATATTTAATATCTATCACAACATATTTCTTTCTCTGTATATTTAATATCTATCATAACATATTTCTTTCTCTGTATATTTAATATCTATCATAACATATTTCTTTCTCTGTATATTTAATATCTATCATAACATATTTCTTTCTCTGTATATTTAATATCTATCATAACATATTTCTTTCTCTGTATATTTAATATCTATCATAACATATTTCTTTCTCTGTATATTTAATATCTATCACAACATATTTCTTTCTCTGTATATTTAATATCTATCATAACATATTTCTCTGTATATTTAATATCTATCATAACATATTTCTTTCTCTGTATATTTAATATCTATCATAACATATTTCTTTCTCTGTATATTTAATATCTATCATAACATATTTCTTTCTCTGTATATTTAATATCTATCATAACATATTTCTTTCTCTGTATATTTAATATCTATCATAACATATTTCTTTCTCTGTCTATCTAATATTTATCACAATGTATTTCTTTTTCACATTATTATGGATTAGTTAAAAACTAATTAAAGTGGAAACCAGCTTGTAATGTTATACTTGGTACAGCTGAACATCTAGAGTAAAGTTGAAACCAATCTGTAATATTACACTTGGTAGAAGTGAATTTCTAAAATAAAGTTGACACCTATCTGTAATATTACACTTGGTACAGCTGAACTCCTGAAGTTGAAACTGGTCTATAATATTACAGCTGGCACAGCTGAACATCTAGAGTAAAGTTGAAACCAATCTGTAATAATACACCTGGTACAGCTGAACTCCTGAAGTTGAAACTAGTCTATAATATTACAGCTGGTACAGTTGAACTGTTATAGTAAAGTTGAAACCAGTGTGTAATATTACATCTGGTACAGCTGAGCTTGTAGAGTAAATCTATAATTCAATCTATAACAGTACATCTGGAACAGGTAAATTAATGCAAAGGTTACGACTGATGAAAGCCCAAGGTTAAGACATGGCTTTACAGATAGATATCTCTTCTAAGGTGGAAGCATGTATGTTATATATATGACTATGAATGCACATATGTTAGGTATTCAATGGCTGATATACATTTATTATTCATACAAGGGTGGATATCCATATATTATCTGTGCAAGAATGGATAGATATGTTATATGTATTAGACTGGATATACATTATACAGTGGAGTGCCGTTAAGCCGTGGTATTTGGGTTGTCAACCTGCTTAACCGCGGCTTAAGTGGTCCGCGGCTTAAACTTTTCTGACTGAAAAGCCGAAGTCGCCAACAGCTCCGCCGAGGAGCCTCATCCGGGCCATTGCGTGATCATTAATGTATAGACTATTCAGATACAACTGACAAGTGCCGTTTGTCAATATGATATGCTCACTATTAATTCAGAAACTGAAGTGATTTCTGTTGGGTTTGTGGCCAATATTTATACAATTCCATAAAAATATCGGATTATAGAATTAAAAATAATACTTTAATTATTGATCACTTTTTTCACGGATTTACCGCGGATTAACTTTAATGTATGGAGAGGTGTGATTCGGTAACAATGGCGGCCTCCATAAAGCTGACATAGAGAGCGGATAAGGTAGATTAACGGTCGATTTCTATTGTAATATATTTTATTTATTTCCCAAATTAAAGCAAATCCTTTTTTAAATATCCCCTTGAAGGTATAAAGACAAGGAGAGTGTGAGAAACTTTAAAAAGCCAGGTAGTAGATTTAATACATCAAAAATTTTGGAACAAAACTTGCTACAGCGGCTTAAGCGATTTCGCGGTTTACTGGTCCGCGGCTTAATGGCGCTCACTGTACAATGTTTAGGAACAACAAGGATTTATTGGTTCATCTAGTCTGTCTCATTCTTTGAACTAAACTAAACCTATTAAATAAATAACTTTAAAAAATCATAAAGCTACCCTTATTATCCATATAGTTAACAAGATTTCTCTCACACTCACTTATACTCACTGCCTCTATAATGTCTAAAGGCAATCCATTCCAAAAGCCAAACACTCTGTTAGAAAAATAAAACTGCCCTAGCTGAAAATGGCTCCTATCCATCTTTAACTTATGCTTGTGTTTTCTAATCCTACTGTTGTTACCGTTAGTGTTCTCAGGTCCCACTGTTATTACCGTTAGCGTTCTCTAGTTCTACTGTTGTTACTGTTAGCGTTCTCTAGTCCTACTGTTACCGTTAGCGTTCCCTAGTCCTACTGTTGTTACCGTTAGCGTTCTCTAGTGCTACTGTTGTTACCGTTAGTTTTCTCTAGTCCTACTGTTGTTACCGTTAGCGTTCTCTAGTCCTACTATTGTTACCGTTAGCGTTCTGTAGTCCTACTGTTGTTACTGTTAGCGTTCTCTAGTCCTACTGTTGTTACCGTTAGCGTTCTGTAGTCCTACTGTTGTTACTGTTGGCGTTCTCTAGTCCTACTGTTGTTACCGTTAGCGTTCTCTAGTCCTACTGTTGTTACCGTTCGCGTTCTCTAGTCCTACTGTTGTTACCATTAGTGTTCACATTACATATGCCATATTACATATATATTATATCATATTACATGTCATATTATACATATCATATTACATATATATTATATCATATTACATATATCATATTACATGTCATATTATACATATCATATTACATATATATTATATCATATTACATATATCATATTACATGTCATATTATACATATCATATTACATATGTCATATTACATATATCCAGGGGCGTAGGTTTTTTACACCCGATGGGGGGGATAATATTTTCGACCACTTACAAATTGGTAATCTCTGATTACGTGAACCTGAAAGCTGTACACATACAGTTACAGAGTAATCTTGTTGCCAACATACTTGCATGTATACTTAGGCCTACTGACTGATACTTACGAACTATCGCTTAGAGCCTTAGATCGAAAAGCTTAGAAGCACGCCTATATTAAAGATGTACATTTCAGCTACTGAAAAAGCCTACGTCTAGGCCTAATTTTGTAATTCGATTTGTAAGAACACGAGAATCACAAGAACAAACACACAGTTTGTAAACCTGTGATGCAATAAAACAATTCAACAGACAAAACTGTAGGAGAGGATGATTGTATGCACCACACCCCCCACCTAAAATGAAGGAGGGATGTATACCCTCCATCCCCCCAGGATCTACACCCCTGCATATATCATATTACATATGTCATATTACATTTATCATATTACATATGTCATGTTACATTTATCATATTACATATATCATACTACATTTATTATATTGCATATATCATATTACATTTATCATATTACATATTATTTTTCTTAATTATATTTCTTTACACCTTTAGTGAGAGAAGCTGTATTTTTTTTATTTGCAGCTACCCTTTTGTTTCGATGAGGTATTTGTTTAACATTTAATATATATATATGTTATTTATACAATGGTGGATCTACATATAGTATTTGTACAAAGGTAGATATGGAAGTATTATGAATGTTGACTAGCGGATACAATGTATAATTATCATTTTGAACTTCACACTAGAGACATCATTACCGCCCTCTAGTGACAAATAAAAAGGAAGTATTTACTTACTCGACCTTTTTCAACACCACAATAAGTTGGATCATCATGGTCTGTTAATAAGCTTATCTTTAGGGTAATATTAGGTGATCCGTTTCCATACGCAATACAAGGAGATTTTCTAAAGTCCCGGATGTGAACAACACCTTGGAAAGGAAAGGTCGTTGTCACCAAGATCGTCATTTCTCCTCTGTCGCATTTTCCTGTCACTAAGGAGACATCAAATATATTTTTTAGAACTAAATAATTAAAAGCGGAAGAATTTAAAAAGGTCAGAAGGACACATGCGCTAACTTAATTGTATAACTTAACACTTTGAATATCGTTTATCTAGTTGCAGTTTACTATCAACTTGTGCACACGACATGTTTTATATTTATTTTCCACTGTGAAAAACCTTAATTCCTACTCAGAGTGTGTAACTATGTCACATAGTTATAACTCACTTTTATTATACGACCTTTTTACTATAGATACAGCTAAAAGGCAAAATAAACAGTCCTAAACATCGCCAACTATTTATTTAATGAACATAGGAATTAACGTCAACTGTTTTAAGCTGTCAAGAAAAAATAACCTGATTAAAACTTATCATATCTTCTTGATTATTTTAGTTACTTGGTGAAACTCCTTGATTATCATCTGCTCTTCAGCCAGACATCTTCAACACGACCTTTAAAACTGACCTAGTCTTACGTTACACAAGCAATGGTAAAATTACTCATTGAACCCAGACATCTTCACAACTGATCTAGTCTTCTGTTACCCCAGCAGATGGTAAAATTGATCATTCAACCCAGAATCTTCAACACGACCTTCACATCTGTCTTAGTCTTACCTTACACAAGCAGATGGTTAAATTACTCATTGCACCGAGATACCTTTAACAGGAACTTCACAACTTACCTAGTCTCATGTTACACGAACAGATGGTTAAATAACTCTTTGCATCCAAACATCTTCAACACGACCTTCAAAACTGACATATTGTTATGTAACACGAGCAGATGGTTAAATTACTCATTACACACAGACATCTTCAATATGACCTTCAGAACTGACCCAGTCTTCTGTTAAACGAGCAGATGGTAAAATTACTCATTGAACCCAGACATCTTCAACGCGAACTTCACAACTGACATATTGTCATGTAACATGAGCAGATGGTTACATTACTCATTGCACCCAGACATTTCCAAAAGGACCTTCAAAACTGATCTACTATTATGTTACACGAGCAGATGGTAACATAACTCATTGCATCCAGACATCATGAACAACACCTTCACAACTCACATAGTCTTAGGTTACACGAGAAGATGGTTAATTTACTCATTGAATCCAGGTATGTTGAACACAGCCTTCACAACTGACCTAGTCTTATGTTACACGAACAGATTATACAATTACTCATTACACCCAAACATCTCCAACATAACCTTCACAACTGATATAGATTTAAATTACACGAGCAGATAGTTCAATTACACATTGCACCCAGACATCTTCAACACCACCATCACAACTGACCTAGTTTTATGTTACACGAGAAGATTGTACAATTACTCATTGCATCCAAACGTCTTCAACACGAACTTTACAACTGACCTAGTCTTACATTACACGAGCAGATGGTTAAATTACTCTTTCCACCCAGGCATCTTCAACAAAACCTCCATATCTGAACCAGTCTTACGTTACACGAGTAGATGGTTAAATTACTCTTTCCAGCCAGGCATCTTCAACAAGACCTCCATATCTGACCTAGTCTTACGTTACACGAGCAGATGGTTAAATTACTCATTCCACCCAGGCATCTTCAGCAAGAACTTCATATCAGACCTAGTCTTATGTTACACGAGCAGATGGTTAAATTACTCTTTCCACCCAGGCATCTTCAACAAGACCTCCATATCTGAACTAGTCTTACGTTACACGAGCAGATGGTTAAATTACTCTTTCCACTGAGGCATGTTCAACAAGATCTCCGTATCTGAACTAGTCTTACGTTACACGAGTAGATGGTTAAATTACTCTTTCCACCCAAGCATCTTCAACAAGACCTCCATATCTGAACTAGTCTTACGTTACACGAGCAGATGGTTAAATTACTCTTTCCACCCAGGCATCTTCAACAAAACCTCCATATCTGAACTAGTCTTACGTTACACGAGTAGATGGTTAAATTACTCTTTCCACCCAAGCATCTTCAACAAGACCTCCATATCTGAACTAGTCTTACGTTACACGAGCAGATGGTTAAATTACTCTTTCCACCCAGGCATCTTCAACAAGACCTCCATATCTGAACCAGTCTTACGTTACACGAGTAGATGGTTAAATTACTCTTTCCAGCCAGGCATCTTCAACAAGACCTCCATATCTGACCTAGTCTTACGTTACACGAGCAGATGGTTAAATTACTCTTTCCACCCAGGCATCTTCAACAAGACCTTCATATCTGACCTAGTCTTACGTCACAAGAGCAGATGGTTAAATTACTCTTTCCACCCAGGCATCTTCAACAAGACCTCCATATCTGAACTAGTCTTACGTTACACGAGTAAATGGTTAAATTACTCTTTCCACCCAGGCATCTTCAACAAGACCTCCATATCTGAACTAGTCTTACGTTACACGAGCAGATGGTTAAATTACTCTTTCCACCCAGGCATCTTCAACAAGACCTCCATATCTGAACTCGTCTTACGTTACACGAGCAGATGGTTAAATTACTCTTTCCACCGAGGCATCTTCAACAAGACTTCCATATCTGAACTAGTCTTATGTTACACGAGTAGATGGTTAAATTAGTCATTGCACCCAGACATGTTTAACATGACCATTATAACTGACCTAGTCTTATGTTTGAAAGACGTTAACCTAAAGAGTTCATAGCATACAACTATGTGGTTCTTCTTAACACGTTTCCTATCCTTGAATACTCACCTGTTTCATTCTCTTCATTGTCAGTAGTCCGACTTTGGTATTAATATGGAACTTGTTTCTTTTTTATCTCCCTTTTTGTGTTGACTTGTGTAAAAAGTATGGTGTGAAACGTACCATTCGGTTGTGTGAAGAAAGGAAAGTCCGTGCGAAACTTGTCAATTAATTACGTAGGGAAGAAAAAAAAACCTGGTGTGAAATTTGCTAGACGGTTGTATGAATAAAGGAAAATCTCGTGTGAAACTTACCAGTTGGTTTTAGGTAGTAAAAAAAATGGTTTGAAGTTTACCAGTCCGCTAGGTGAAAAAAGAAAACCTTGGTGCAAAACTTCCCATTTTGTGTGTGAAAAAAAATAATGAAAGCCTGTTGTCAAAATAGGAAACTAGTTATGCAGAAGAAAAGCCTTAAGCGAAATTCGACAGTTGTTGGTTTAGAGAAAGAAAAGAGTGGTGCCAAACCTACCAGTCGGCGAAAAGTCCACATTTTCTGGAATTTGGGAGTGAACCTATAAAGAAAGTAGGAACTTGAATGAGAAGCATATTCTCGAAGCTAAGACTAATAAATGAAATTTGTTTTTATACTGCAACATCACAAATAATGATGTAATTTCTTGCAATATAGAGTTGTGTGAATTATAATTATTGACAACACAAAACTTGATGTCGTTCAAACCAGGGGACATCTATAAAGTTCATTCTGTCAATCACTTCTCTGTTTTATAACCAATGGTTAGACCAAAGTAAATGTCATTCAGTAACAAGAGGTGATTTATAAGGTTCAGTCTGTCAACTTTTTATCTGTATTATAACCGTTGGTTAGACCAAAGTAAATATCGTTCAGTAACAAGGGGTGATTTATAAGGTTCAGTTTGTCAACCTCTTAACTGTATTATAACTGTTGGTTAGACCAAAGTAAATATCGTTCAGTAACAAGGGGTGATTTATAAGATTCAGTTTGTCAACTATTAATCTGTATTACAGCCATAACTGTATTGTGTTTGTCTCTTTCATGTAGGATTAATCAGTGTTTGTGTTTGTGGTATGCTGGTGATCATGTATGTAAATACTTATTGTTAAAATTGTATACAACATATTTCGTTGCTTCTCTAACTACTGGTAGAGTGCACTATAAGATTACTTGCTATATTTATTTGATTTATTTTTCAGTGAATAAACTGTCGGTATTTCATGCTGAGTCTCAAGATGTGTCACCTTAGAACTGACCTCCAGTGTTACCATAGGCAACTTAAACATTTACTTTAGTACTGCTATAAGGTCGAATTCCAAGGAAGTTAGACCTACGCTGTTCGATTTACATTCTGGTTTAGTACGGTTTTACTACGGCCTGTTTCCGTGACCTAAATCCCGCTGGTTGTCGGTAAAACAAAGTATCATCCGGGTAGGCTAGCGAAACCTGCTTAGAACACGTTAGATTACAGCTTTTTATTTTATATTTTACACTGATTCTCCAGGTGTGTCACTATTACTATTAATCTTAACAAAGTGTGTGTACTGAAACTGGTTTATCTAGCTATATATATAAACAAACATGTAAAGACACCACACAAACACATATATATATACATCCATACATTTGGACACAACTATACATACAGATAACACATATTATTTGTTTCTGCTTCTACAATCTACCTTCACAAAATTTCAGGTAACTTAGTGTTATCTGACTTTATATCATTTACATTATGTCCAGGAAGAACGTTAGGTAATTTAGTGTTATCTGACTTTATATCATTTACATTATGTCCAGGAAGAACGTTAGGTAATTTAGTGTTATCTGACTTTATATCATTTACACTATGTCAAGGAAGAACGTTAGGTAACTTAGTGTTATATGACTTTATATCATTTACACTATGTCAAGGAAGAATGTTAGGTAACTTAGTGTTATATGACTTTATATCATTTACACTATGTCAAGGAAGAACGTTAGGTAACTTAGTGTTATCTGACTTTATAACATCTACACTATGCCAAGGAGAAACTATAGGTAAGTTAACGTTACATCACTTTATAATATCTACACTGTGTCAAGGAGAAATTACAGGTAATTTAACGTTACAACACATTATAACATCTACACTGTATCAAGGAGAAATTACAGGTAATTTAACGTTACAACACATTATAACATCTACACTTTATCAAGGAGAAATTACTTTATAATATCTACACTATGTCAAGGAGAAATTACAGGTAATTTAACGTTACAACACATTATAACATCTACACTGTATCAAGGAGAAATTACAGGTAATTTAACGTTACATCACATTATAACATCTACACTGTATCAAGGAAGGAGAAACTATAGGTAATTTAACGTTACATCACTTTATAACATCTACACTGAAATTACTTTATAACATCTACACTATGTCAAGGAGAAACTATAGGTAATTTAACGTTACATCACTTTATAACATCTACACTGTATCAAGGAGAAACTGTAGGTAATTTAACGTTACATCACATTATAATATCTACACTGTATCAAGGAGAAACTATAGGTAATTTAACGTTACATCACTTTATAATATCTACACTGTATCAAGGAGAAACTATAGGTAATTTAACGTTACATCACTTTATAACATCTACACTGTATCAAGGAAAAACTATAGGTAATTTAACGTTACATCACTTTGTAATATCTACACTGTATCAAGGAGAAACTATAGGTAATTTAACGTTACATCACTTTATAACATCTACACTGTATCATGGAGAAACTATAGGTAATTTAACGTTACATCACTTTATAATATCTACACTGTATCATGGAGAAACTATAGGTAATTTAACGTTACATCACTTTATAACATCTACACTGTATCAAGAAGAAATTATAGGTAATTTAACGTTAGATCACTTTATAATATCTACACTGTATCAAGGAGAAACTATAGGTAATTTAACGTTACATCACTTTATAATATCTACACTGTATCAAGGAGAAACTATAGGTAATTTAACGTTACATCACTTTGTAACATCTACACTGTATCAAGGAGAAACTATAGGTAATTTAACGTTACATCACTTCGTAACATCTACACTGTATCAAGGAGAAACTATAGGTAATTTAACGTTAGATCAGTTTATAACATCTACACTATGTCAAGGAGAAATTATAGGTAATTTAACGTTAGATCACTTTGTAACATCTACACTATGTCAAGGAGAAATTATAGGTAATTTAACGCTACATCATTTTATAACATCTACACTGTATCAAGGAGTAATTATAGGTAATTTAACGTTACATCACTTTATAACATCTACACTATGTCCAGGAGTACGTTAGTTGATTTAAGTTTATATGACGTTAAAACATTTACACTGTGTCAAGGAGAAAAGTTAGATAATTTAACGTTATATGATTTTATAACATTCACGTTACGTCTAGGAGAAATGGCAAGTAGTTTAACGTTATATGATTTTATAACATTTACACTGTGTGTTTGAGAAATTTTTGGATATACAAGATTTTTCAGCTTAATATTTAGTATTTGGTTATTTGGTGATTTAATATTTGATTATAATTTAGTTTTCATGATGGAAATTAATTAATTTGAGAGACATAGTTATAACACGTTTGTTTGAATCGTACGTTGTGTATGATATTTCGTTATACTAGGCTTTAGTAGTATTGTTTACGTAATCTTACTAGAATTTTCGAATTTTTCTAGTTTTATGTAATATTGCTACTACTATAGAGGTAGGTAGTTCTAGATTTCTCTATCGCGTGGTGTAAATACGTGCAGTTACGGCAACTTGGAAGATAGAAATGTTAGTAAAAGAAACGTGAAGTTAGTCGTTGTGTGATTTCTATAGTGTATTTCACAGCTATATTGAAATAACAACCATAATAAAAATCACTTGTCTCGTTAATTGAACCAGCCTGTGTGGAAGTTCGACTAAAAAAAACAAAGTTAAAGTTGCAGTTATTTGTAGCTCTGGACACAATTATGATAACCAACAAAAGAAGTCATGTGAAGTTATACTGCTTGATTATTAGTTTGGATTTAACGTACAATATTCTAAAGCGAGTTTCACACTTTGAAAGATATAAGGAGAATAATTTGTTTGTCAAAGAGCGTTCTCAACTAATAGAAACTGTCTGTGTGAGCTTTGATGAACAGAAGACAATAATTTAAAGTTCTGGATGCAACAATGGTAACCTACACGATAATATAATGTATTACAAATTGTACAGTAACAAACAGCGTAAAGGAAAGTAAGTTGTGTTGTCAATTGAATTGTAAAATAATTTAATCAGCATGTGTGGACATTTGACAGGAAAAGAAAATTATTTATAGATTGAGTTACAACTATTTTATTTTGAAACAAGTGGAGTGTGTGATGTTCATTTATTGTTCGAAATTATAGCCAACAAATTACAAACACTTACTATAATATAATTCCAGCCTAACTTACGTCCTTATAACCCTGAATGAAAATTTAAAAAAATAAATAAAGGTGAGGTAATAAAGGTTTTCTGGCAATGTGACAATTAAGCCGTGTTCCCGAGAAATGCAAGGTAGACAAACGTTACCTCACTTTATAACACCTAAATTATGTCTTGGAAAAACATTAGGTAACTACACGTCCTCTGCCTATGTAACATTTACACCTTGTCCTAAAAAGTTTCAAATAGCCAGAATTAAAATAAATTATAAAACTCACGTATATAACGTAAGATAATACAGTGAATCAAAGGGTTGATTCCATAACCTAATAATAGGAAGTGTAACTTTCTAAAATTTTCTACTACCAACATTTATTTATAAAATGAAAAAACCATTTCCATTTAAGCTTTACCATTGTAAAATATGGTGAACTTTTGCACTTTATCTGGATTTGCAAGAACAATAACAACGACAGTGATCAATGTATTCTGATTTATAAGTATTTAAATACCACAGTGTAAAAACAATAACAACGACAATAGTCGATGTACAGTGATTTATGTCTTTAAATACTACAATAATAACAAGAACAGTAGTCGAAGTGTAGGTTTTATGTGTATTTAAATACTACAATATAACAACAATAACAAAACAGTAATCAATGTATACTGAATTATGTGTATTTAAATACTACAATATGACAACAATATAACAACAGTAGTCGTTGTATATTGATTTATGTGTATTTAAATGCTATAATATAACAACAGTAGTTGATGTATACGGATTTATTTGTATTTAGATGCTACACAATAACAACATCAACAACAATAGTGAATAAATACTAATTTATGTGTATTTAAATGCTACAATGTAACAAGATTAGTCAATGTATATTAATTTGTGTGTATTTAAATACTACAATACAACAACAGTAACAAGAACAGTATTTCATGTATATTTATTTATGTGAATTTAAATTCTACAGTATATAACAACAATAATAGTCGATATATCCTGATTTATGTGTATTTAAATACTACGATATAACAACAAAAGTAGTCGATAAGTACTGATTTATGTGTACTTGAATACATTAATATAACAACAATAGCAACAACAGTAGTCGAAATATACTGTTTATCTCTATTTAATTACTACAATGTAATAACAATAAGCACAGTAGTAGTCGATGTACACTGATGTATATGTATTTAAATACTAGAATATAACAACAATAAAAACAACAGTAGTCAATATATTCTGATCTTTGTGTATTTATATATTCCAATATTACAACAGCCGTAGTCGATATGCACTGATTTATGTGTATTTAAATACTACAATACAAAAGTAACAACAACAGTAGTCGATGTATACCGATTTATGTGCATTTAACTACTACAATATAACAACAATAACAACGACAGTAATCGATGTATACTAATTTATGTTCATTTAGTTACTACAGTATAATAACAATAACAACAGTAGTCTATATATACTGATTTATGTGTATTTAAATATTACACTTTTAGAACAATAACTACAACAGTATTCGATGTGTACTAATTTATATGTATTTAAATACTACAGTACAACAACAATAGAAGTCGATGTATACTGATTTATGTGTATTTAAATACTACAATATGAAAACAACAGTAGTTGATCTATACTGATTTATGTGTATTTAAATACTACAATATAACAACAATAGTCGATGTACACTTATTTATGTGTATTTAGATAATATAATATAAATACAATAACAACAACCGTAGTCGATATATACTGATTTATGTGTATTTAAATACTACAATATAACAACAAAGGTAGTCGATAAGTACTGATTTATGTGTATTTGAATACATTAATATAACAACAATAACAACAGTAGTCGATGTATACTGATTTGTGTGTATTTCAATACTACAATATAACAGCAATAAGAACAGCAGTAGTCGATGTATACTGATGTATATGTATTTAAATACTAGAATATAACAACAATAAAAACAACAGTAGTCGATGTATTCTGATTTTTGTGTATTTAAATACTACAATAGAAAAGTAACAACAACAGTAGTAGATGTATATTGATTTATGTGTATTTAACTACTACAAAATAACAACAAAAATAATCGATGTATACTGATTTGTGTTGTAAGAGATTTTATAGTTTGTCAGTGTTTACTGTTTTGTGGTTAAAGCAGTAGATGTGATAAAATGAATAGGTAATTACTGTCATAACCTGTGGATTCTGGTTCTCAGTTTTAGTGGTTCTCATTTTGTTATACAACACCTTAAAATAAAGTTTGGGATAAGCTTGAACATGTACTGAAAGAAACTTCTTTAGAAATTTGTATCTTTACGTCACCATCATGGAACACCTGCTAATTATACAACATTCTTCCTCATTGCTCTCTACAAGCTTCGTCAGTTGTTACCAGTTCTTCATCATACCTCTTTACAAGCTTCGTCAGTTGTTACCAGTTCTTCCTCATTGCTCTTTACAAGCTTCGTCAGTTGTTACCAGTTCTTCCTCATTGCTCTTTACAAGCTTCGTCAGTTGTTACCAATTCTTCCTCATTGCTCTCTACAAGCTTCGTCAGTTGTTACCAATTCTTCCTCATTGCTCTCTACAAGCTTCGTCAGTTGTTACCAATTCTTCCTCATTGCTCTCTACAAGCTTCGTCAGTTGTTACCAGTTCTTCCTCATTGCTCTTTACAAGCTTCGTCAGTTGTTACCAGTTCTTCATCATTGCTCTTTACAAGCTTCGTCAGTTGTTACCAATTCTTCCTCATTGCTCTTTACAAGCTTCGTCAGTTGTTACCAATTCTTCCTCATTGCTCTTTACAAGCTTCGTCAGTTGTTACCAGTTCTTCCTCATTGCTCTTTACAAGCTTCGTCAGTTGTTACCAGTTCTTCCTCATTGCTCTTTACAAGCTTCGTCAGTTGTTACCAGTTCTTCATCATTGCTCTTTACAAGCTTCGTCAGTTGTTACCAATTCTTCCTCATTGCTCTCTACAAGCTTCGTCAGTTGTTACCAGTTCTTCCTCATTGCTCTTACAAGCTTCGTCAGTTGTTACCAGTTCTTCATCATTGCTCTTTACAAGCTTCGTCAGTTGTTACCAGTTCTTCATCATTGCTCTTTACAAGCTTCGTCAGTTGTTACCAGTTCTTCCTCATTGCTCTTTACAAGCTTCGTCAGTTGTTACCAGTTCTTCATCATTGCTCTTTACAAGCTTCGTCAGTTGTTACCAGTTCTTCCTCATTGCTCTTTACAAGCTTCGTCAGTTGTTACCAGTTCTTCATCATTGCTCTTTACAAGCTTCGTCAGTTGTTACCAGTTCTTCCTCATTGCTCTTTACAAGCTTCGTCAGTTGTTACCAGTTCTTCCTCATTGCTCTTTACAAGCTTCGCCAGTTGTTACCAGTTCTTCATCATCACTCTTTACAAGCTTCGTCAGTTGTTACCAATTCTTCCTCATTGCTCTTTACAAGTTTCCTCAGTTGTTACCAATCTTTTTTTTTCGTCAGTTCTGTAATGATTCTCCTTTTTACTTTATCTCGTCAACCCATGACTGTAAGTGAAAGAAGTATTGGGTCACTAGCCCTATGTCTTACGACACTGGACTTGGGAACTGAATAATTTGTATGTCAAAATAAATGCCCCCACCCTAGTATAGAAGTACGAGAGGTTTCGTGTCATTGGTTGAAACATTTCCTTATCTGTGGGCTTGCAACCACGAATGTTACTGCGTTATTAGGTGTAGGCAGTATAAGGGTGTCACAACAATTTAAAATTCGATAAACGAAGTTGGATAAAAGTGTCAAACGTGAAACAATAATCTGACTGGTGTCAGGGTTAGGTCTCATTAATAATATTGAAAATACAATAATGTGACTGTTGTCAGGGTTAGGTCTCATTAATAATGTTGAAAATACAACAATCTGACTGTTGTCAGGGTTAGATCTCATTAATAATGTTGAAAATACAATAATCTGACTGTTGTCAGGGTTAGGTCCCATTAATAATGTTGAAAATACAATAATCTGACTGTTGTCAGGGTTAGGTCTCATTAATAATGTTGAAAATACAATAATGTGACTGTTGTCAGGGTTAGGTCTCATTAATAATGTTGAAAATACAATAATCTGACTGTTGTCAGGGTTAGGTCCCATTAATAATGTTGAAAATACAATAATCTGACTGTTGTCAGGGTTAGGTCTCATTAATAATGTTGAAAATACAATAATCTGACTGTTGTCAGGGTTAGGTCTCATTAATAATGTTGAAAATACAATAATCTGACTGTTGTCAGGGTTAGGTCTCATTAATAATGTTGAAAATACAACAATCTGACTGTTGTCAGGGTTAGGTCTCATTAATAATGTTGAAAATACAATAATCTGACTGTTGTCAGGGTTAGGTCTCATTAATAATGTTGAAAATACAATAATCTGACTGTTGTCAGGGTTAGGTCTCATTAATAATGTTGAAAATACAATAATCTGACTGTTGTCAGGGTTAGGTCTCATTAATAATGTTGAAAATACAATAATCTGACTGTTGTCAGGGTTAGGTCCCATTAATAATGTTGAAAATACAATAATCTGACTGTTGTCAGGGTTAGGTCTCATTAATAATGTTGAAAATACAATAATCTGACTGTTGTCAGGGTTAGGTCTCATTAATAATGTTGAAAATACAATAATCTGACTGTTGTCAGGGTTAGGTCTCATTAATAATGTTGAAAATACAACAATCTGACTGTTGTCAGGGTTAGGTCTCATTAATAATGTTGAAAATACAATAATCTGACTGTTGTCAGGGTTAGGTCTCATTAATAATGTTGAAAATACAACAATCTGACTGTTGTCAGGGTTAGGTCTCATTAATAATGTTGAAAATACAATAATCTGACTGTTGTCAGGGTTATGTCTCATTAATAATGTTGAAAATACAATAATCTGACTGTTGTCAGGGTTAGGTCTCATTAATAATGTTGAAAATACAATAATCTGACTGTTGTCAGGGTTAGGTCTCATTAATAATGTTGAAAATACAATAATCTGACTGTTGTCAGGTTAAGGTCTCATTAATAATGTTGAAAATACAATAATCTGACTGTTGTCAGGGTTAGGTCTCATTAATAATGTTGAAAATACAATAATCTGACTGTTGTCAGGGTTAGGTCTCATTAATAATGTTGAAAATACAATAATCTGACTGTTGTCAGGGTTAGGTCTCATTAATAATGTTGAAAATACAACAATCTGACTGTTGTCAGGGTTAGGTCTCATTAATAATGTTGAAAATACAATGATCTGACTGTTGTCAGGGTTAGGTCTCATTAATAATGTTGAAAATACAATAATCTGACTGTTGTCAGGTTAGGTCTCATTAATAATGTTGAAAATACAATAATCTGACTGTTGTCAGGGTTAGGTCTCATTAATAATGTTGAAAATACAATAATCTGACTGTTGTCAGGGTTGGGTCTCATTAATAATGTTGAAAATACAATAATCTGACTGTTGTCAGGGTTATGTCTCATTAATAATGTTGAAAATACAATAATCTGACTGTTGTCAGGGTTAGGTCTCATTAATAATGTTTTTAAAATTATTAAACAAACTTTCTACTTGAAAAGAGCGAAACTCAAGCCACAGTTTATAAGTGACATTTAAAATTTATTGAAGTTTCTAATTACTATAGTTCTTATATACATTGTGAGTATTGTTCTTAGCTACCGAATAATATTGTTTTACACAAAGATACGATATACTATAAATCCAGGAACTTTCTTTATGACAAACAACACTGAATATTGATAAAGTAAAATAACAATGAGGTATGAACAGTGATTAGAAAGGAATGTCAAAGAGAATTAAAAATATAACATGGAAAATGAATGATAAGTACTGGACAGATCAGGACAAAATTGAGATATCATGTTATATTGGAAAAACAAAAATAATGTTCTCTGATAAAGCAAAAAACCAATGACTAGACGTAGCTGTTTCCATGGAATATTCTACAAGACTGTAATCGATTATACATGTTTCTCCCTCTATAAGCTGTAATCCTAAACAGAGCTGGATAACTGGGACACATTTCTCGGTGTTACCAAAATATTTATGGTTATTGAAACATTCCTTAGAGTCAGTGATGACGAGAAAACCCACTTGTAGAGAAAAAAATATACACGTAAAAACGGCTGGTTTGAGTTGAGAAAATTTGTTTATGTGAAGGAGCAAACAACGTTTCGACCTTCTTCGGTCATCGTCATGTTTACAAAGAAAGAAAAGGTTACTGACCGGTAGCTGACCACATGTTCAAATGGGGTTGTGTAATTGAGTTTAGGAATGTAGAGGGCGTGCTTAGATGTTTGATTATATTAATTGACATAAGTATAAAGATGTTCCTTTGTACAGGTTTATTTTGGGTTTAAGTTGTTGTATAAGTAAGACTTCTTAAATTTTACATTTGTTTATGTTTGTTTCTTTATTTACTATTTGAGTGTTTTCCGTGGTTATGTTGTGTTTATTTGATTTGCAGTGTTCGAAAGCGTATGAAGGTGACTATTTGTGTTCTTTGAATCTGGTTTCCATTTTCCTACTTGTTTCTCCAAAATAGAAGTCGTGGTACAGTACAGCTTTACATCCACCACTATATTGGTACAAATATGTGGATTGTAGATTGCGGGATTTATATCTACAGAACACACACTTAATTTTTTCAATCACATTAACTCTATACACCCCAACATTAACTTCACATGTGAACAGAAAGAAAGCAATCAAATATCATTTCTTAACATCAAAATTACAAGAACCGACACACAATTCAAAACAGAAATCCACCGAAAAATCACTCATACTGGACTATACATTCCTTGGGACTCAGCACATGAAACAAAATAAAAAGTCAACATACTAAGAAACCAAATAAACACAGCCATAAAACTATGCTCACCAGATAAAATTAACGATGAATTAGACAAAATAAAACAATACTTCATCAACATCAATAAGTTTCCTCCACAAACCGTAGAAAACATTATACGCACACACCTAGACAGAAAGCAAAATCAACCAACAAAGTAAATATATCTCACGAATCAAAAAATCACGAAACCATATACTGCTGTATACCATATATTCCCGACATCAGCAGACAAATAACCAACATTTGGCAAAAACTAGTAACAAAATATGACATTCCAGTTAATACCAAATTTATTCAAAAACCAGGCACAAAACTGAGGTATATACAATTTAAAACTATACTGACAAACACCACACCAACATTATTTATAAAATACAATGTGATAACTGCCACGACTTCTATATTGGAGAAACAAGTAGAAAAATGGAAACCAGATTCAAAGAACATAAAAAGTCACCTTCACACGTTTTCGAACACTGCAAGTCAAATAAACACAACATAACCATAGAAAACACTCAAATACTAAATAAAGAAACAAACATAAACAAACACAAAATTAAAGAAGCCTTACTTATGCAACAACTCAAGCCCAAAATAAACCAATACAAAGGAACACCTTTATACCTATATTAATAAATATAATCAAACATCTAAGCACGCCCTCTACATTCCTACACTCAGTTATACAACCCCCTTCAAACATGTGGTCAGCTATCGGACAGTCCCCTCTTTCTTTGTGAACCTGACGATCACCGAAGAAGATCGAAACGCTATTCGCTCCTATACACAAATAGTTTCCCAACCCAAACCAGCCGTTTTTACATATATATTCTTTATAGACATACGAATTAAACAAATTACAGAATAAAACATTGTACACAGTCTCTTAGTAACAAGTGTGAGCCATTTAAACAAATTACAGAACATAACCTTTAACCTTATTTCTTAGTAACATGTGTGAGCCAATTAAACAAACTACACAACGATACCTTATACACAGTTTGTTGGGTAACTGATGTGAGCCAATTAAACAAACTACAGAATGATACATTTTACATAGTTTCTTAATACCAAAAGTGAGACATTTAAACAAATTACTATATACAACCTTATTTATAGTTTCTTAGTACTAAATGTGAGCCATTTAAACAAACTACAGAACGAAACTTTTTACACAGTCTCTTAGTAACAAGTGTGAGCCATTTAAACAAATTACACAACGTAACCTTATACACAGTTTGTTGGGTGACTGATGTGAGCCAATTAAACAAACTACAGAAAGATACATTTTACATAGTTTCTTAGTAACAAGTGAGAACCTTTTAAACAAACTACAGAACAAAACCTTTTATACAGTCTCTGAGAAACAAGGGAGAACCTTTTAAACAAACTACAGAACAAAACCTTATGCACAGTTTGTTAGTAACAAATGTGAGCCAATTAAACAAACTACAGAACGAAACCTTTTACCTTATTTCTTAGTAATAAGTGTGAGCCAATTAAACAAATTACAGAAAAAAGCATTATACACAGTTTATTAGTGACAGTTGTGAATGAAATAAAACACCTTCTGTAGAAAAGTAGAACATTTTAAAAATGTGAAAGTTTAGAAATATATAGAACTCTTTACTTATAGGTTGCTGAAGGAAAGCAATGAAAACATCAGCTGATGGATCTTAAAATAGATTTGACTAAAACGGAGTCAAACATTAAGAGTGACTCCATACCTTCAATTTGTCACTGTTTAACTCCATCTTAGTGTTCACAGAGAGACGTGTTAATATCACTTCTCATGCACGTGTCCACTTGTTGCTGTTTCAGCTTGTGATCCATCTCATTGAACGTGCTTGTGTATTGCACTAAAGGATAATCTCACGGGACGACGTGTCATTCATTATATCAAGTCATCATGCACGTGCCCACTTGTTGCCATAGTAACCTACTGTTACACCAAGTGTTCATATCTTGTAAACTATCTTAAATCCTCTAAATTCTACTTCTCATTGGCTGAATATAGAATGTCATTATGCAACTGGTGACGAGATTATGGTTTTAAAGAAGGTTATTACCAAGTCCCTCAGTTACTCCAATCAGTTATTTTATGTAAGATATTAAAGTATGATGTTATCAGTTATATTGAAAACAAGGAATGTTTCCCAACATACACTTTACCACAAAGTATTTCAGGGTAAAAGTTATTAAAACTACACACAGTTAACGACAAACTAGCTGGGGGTAAAAGATAATTGAAACTAATTCTCAAAACTTCATAATTACCTTCAACACACAAGATCTCGATAAACAACGAAGGAAAGATTCAAAAGGAACATTATCTACAAGGTCACCAGCAACTGTAAAATAAGCACCTGAACTGGTTATTTTCTACAACGTTTCTGCCGTGAGTGGGCTAAGCCCACACCCAAGAAATCCTAGACCCTCGAGTAGGCCGAAAGGAATAAATATCACAGCTACTGACCCGCTTCCCAACGGAAACGACTAGACCATGAAGTCCAACTATGGAAACAGAAACTGTCTGTACATCGTTCAAGGTCAAAACTTAAGTGATTCCAATATGCAAACTCAAATGTTGATATCATAAACTACATAATCTAATGTTACTGTTTATATTTATATCATAAACAACATAATCTAATGTTACTGTTTATATTTATATCATAAACAACATAATCCAATGTTACTGTTTACACTTATATCATAAATCAAATCATCTAATGTTACTTTTTATATTCATATTATAAACAACAAAATATAATATAACTGTTTATATTTATATCATAAACAACATAATCCAATGTTACTGTTTACATTTATATCATAAACTACATCACCTTATGTTACTGATTATATTTATATGATAAACTATATCATCTGTTATTGTTTATATTGCTATCCTAAACTACATCATCTAATTACAGTATACTGTTTACATTTATATTTTAAACAACATAAGCATTATTACTGCTTATATCTATATCACAAACAACATAATCCAATGTTTCTGTTAATATTTATATCATAAACAACATAATACAATGTTACTGTTTACATTAAAATATATTATATCATAAACAACATTTATATATATTATATCATAAACAACATAATCCAATTTTATTGTTTACATTTATTTCATAAAAATATCATCTAATGTTACTGTTTATATTTATATCATAAACAACATTATTTAATGTTATTGTCTATATTTGTATCATAAACTACATAATCTAATATTACTGTCTATATTTATATCATAAACAACATAATCCAATGTTACTGTTTACGTTTATATTAGAAACTACATCATCTACTATTATTGTATACATTTACATCTTAAAGAATATCATCTAGTGTTACTGTTTACATTTATATCATAAACTACATCATCTAATGTTACTGTATACATTCATATCATAAACAACATAACACAATGCTACTGTTTATATTTGTACTATAAACAACATAACTTAATGTTATGGACTATAATTATATCATGAACTACACCATCTTATGTTACTGATTATATTCATATTGCAAACTATATTATCTAATGTTACTGTTTATATTTATATCATAAATTGCATTATTTAATGTTATTGTCTATATTTGTATCATAAACATCATCCTTTAATGTTACTGTCTATATTGATATAATAAACAAATTCATGTAATGTTATTGTTTACATTTATATCATAAACAACATAATCCAATGTTACTGTTTATATTTATACCATAAACAACATAATACAATGTTACTGTTTACATTTATATCATAAACTACATCATCTAATGTTACATTTTACATTCACATCATAAACAACATAATGCAATGTTACTGTTTATATTTATATCATAAACAATATCATCTAATGTTATTGTTTACATTTATATCGTAAACATCATAATCCAATTTTACTGTTTACATTTATATCATAAACAATATCATCTGATGTTACTGTTTATATTTATATCATAAACAGCATAATCCAATGTTAATGTTTATATTTATATCATAAACTACATCATCTAATGCTGTTGTTCATATTTATATCATAACATACATTATCTAATGCTACTGTTTACATTTGTATCATAAACAACATAATGTAATATGACTGTTTATTCTGATATATTACAAACATAATCTACAGTTACTGATTATATTTATATCATGAACCACATCATTTTATTTTACTGATTATGTTTCTAAGATAAACTATATCTTCTTATGTTATTGTTCATATTGACATCATAAACTACATCTAAAAATGTTACTATTTATATTTATGTTTTAAACTACATATTCATTGTTACTTTTACATTTTCACTATAAAATTACATCATCTAATTTATGATACTGTTTACATTTATATCAGCAACTACATCATCCAATGTTACAGTTTACATTCATATCATAAACAACATAATGCAATATTACTGTTTCTATTTATATCATAAACTACATCATCTAATGTTACTGTCTATATTTATATCACAAACAACATCATATAATGTTATTGTTTATACTGCTATCATAAATTACATCTTCTAATTAATGTTACTGTTTACGTTTATATTTTAAACTACATCATCTAATCATTGTTACTGTTTACATTTATACTATAAATTACATCATCTAATGTTACTTTTTACATTCATATCAGGAACTACATCATCTAATTAATGTTACTGTTTACATTTATATCTTAAACAATATCATCTAGTGTTACTGTTTACATTTATCTCATAAACTATATCATCTAATGTTACTGTTTACATTTATATCATAAACAACATTATACAATGTTACTGTTTATATTTTTACCATGAACTACATCATCTTATGTTACTGATTATATTTATATCATAAACAACATAATTCAATGTTACTGTTTATATTTTTATCATGAATACATCATCTTATGTTACTGATTATATTAATATGATAAACTATATCATCTAATGTTATTATTGTTTATATTGCTATCATAAACAACATCATCTAATTAATGTTACTGTTTAAATTTACATTTTAAACTACATCATCTATTCATTGTTACTGTTTACATTTACACTATAAGCTACATAATCTATTGTTACTGTTTACATTTATATCATACTCTACATTATCTAATGTTATTGTCTATATTTGTATCATTAGATTATCTCTATATTTATATCATAAACAATATAATGTAATGTTACTGTTTACATTTATCTCATATACAACATAATCCAATGTTACTGTTTACATTTATCTCATAAACAATATCATCTTATGTTACTGTTTATATTTATATCATAAACAATATAATCTTATGTTTCTGTTTATACTGATATAAAAAACATGATCAAATGTTACTGTTTATATTTATATCATGAACTACATCATCTAAGTAATTTTATTGTTTACATTTGGATCATAAACAACATAATCATTGTTACTGTTCACATTTACAAAATAAACAACATAATCCTATGTCACTGTTTATATTTATATCATAAACAATATCATTTAATGTTATTGTTTACCTTTATGTCGTAAACAACATAATCCAATGTTACTGTTTACATTGATATCATGAACAATATCACCTAATGTTACTGTTTATATTGATATCATAAACAACTGCATCTAATGTTACTGTTTATATTTATATCATATACAATATCATCTAATGTTACTGTTTACTTTTATATCGTAAACAATATAATCTAATATTACTGTTTATATTGATGTCATAAACTACATCATCTAATGTTACTATTTACATTTGTATCATAAACTACATCATATAATGTTACTGTTTATATTGATATCATAAACTACCTCATCTGATGCTACTGTTTATATTTATGTTATAAACTACATCATTCAATGTTAGTGTTTATAGTGACATCATAAACTACATCTGATGTTACTGTTTATATTTATATCATAAACTACATCATCTAATGTTACTCTCTGTATTTTTATCAAATTATATTATTTAATGCTACTATTTATATTTATATCAAACTACATTATTTAATGCCATTATTTACGTTTATATCATAAAATGCTTTAATGTTACTGGTCACGTTTGTACCATAAACTACATTATCCAGTGCTATCATATAGGTTTCTATTATATTAAACTACATTATATAATGTTATTGTTTATGTTTATATCATAAAATGCTTTAATTAATGTTACTGGTGATGTTTGTATCATAGAATATATTATCCAATGGTACCATTTAGGTTTACATGACATACCACATAATGTAATATTACTTGTAAAGTTTATATCGTAACCTACATTATATAACTGTACTCCACCTTCTTATCATATTCTACATCATTGTACAGTGAAGCACCATCTAATATAATATTTCTAGGTAAGCCTCATCAAAAGAAAGTTTGCGTACTGAAAATAGATATTAAAATATGTATGTTGACATTATCATTTTATAGATATGTAATGAATGTAACAATAAGAGTTTAGCTTGTTTAAACGCCTAATAATATACTGAAATTAACATTACATTTTAATATATTAAACATATTAGTATATACTGAAATTAACATTATATTTTAATATATTAAACATATTAATATATACTGAAATTAACATAATATTTTAATATGTTAAACATATTAGTATATACTGAAGTTAACATAATATTTTAATATATTAAACATATTAGTATATACTGAAGTTAACATATTTTAATATATTAAACATATTAATATATACTGAAATTAACATAATATTTTAATATGTTAAACATATTAGTATATACTGAAGTTAACATAATATTTTAATATGTTAAACATATTAGTATATATTGAAATTATCATTACATTGTAATATATTAAACATATTAGTATATACTGAAATTAACATTACATTTTAATATGTTAAACATATTAGTATATACGTGATGTAATAGACAATGGTAATGTTAAACTCTTTTACATGTTAATCTCTTTTTATCATTAACGTTTAAATACAACATTTTAACACATCCTCAGTTATAACAAAATTCCTCTAGCAAACTCAGAATCTTCATGGCTCTGTGTTATTTCATATTGTTATTGAGTCAATGCCACCCATGTGTTATTTTACAGTGTTACTCAGTTGTGTTAAAGATGGATGAGTTGTTGAGTTTTATATTTATGTGAGATATCAGTTCAAGGGCTAACCTGGTTGGTGAGTTGTTGTGTTTCATGGTTATATGAAGTATCAGTTCAAATGTGAACACGGTTGGTAAGTTTTGGGTTTCATGATCATCTATAATAATAAAAGGCCGTGTCTCTGTGTATAACTGCTATAACTCCAGGAGGAAAAGATAGAAACCTGAAGTTTTGCACACCTAGTAATGAGACCCTGAGGGTGTGAATCTGAGTGTTATTACTTAGCCACACGCGTGAGCATCATTTTAATGAAGTTAGTTAGCGAAAAACCATATAGAAAAGGAATGGTTCCTTATATCACAACTTTTAACACATATATAAAAGCCAGTGCATTTTGATAGCAGTGCGTTCCAACAATATCATGTTGCTTAGAAACAAGAGTATCTATGTTATACTTGTATGCCAAAATACCCACTGTCATAATTAACCTAATAACTCAAGGAACGCCGGGTACTTTCGCTAGTATGAAATAATATGATCTATAATTATAAAGAATGTTCTGAGATTCGGGATTCTAATTACATCTTTGTCAAGAAGGTTGTGGGTTATCACTTTGAAATTAAAATTACATCCTTGTTGAAAGATTAAGGTTTGTCACTCTAGCTAGATAATGATAGGTGCCCACAATGGAATACGTTTAACTTCAACAGAGAATATTACAGTAACCCCTGGTGAGATGTTTGGTTACAAAATTAGATATTGACAGTAAAGTTTTCATCTTCTTCGTGTTAGTGATGAGTTTTGTGCCCACTTTCTATAAAGGGAATTGAACTGGAAGTAATAGATGAGCCATGAATATATACATATATCAATATATTTCTTCTGTTTAGAGTGCTCATGTTGGTAACATGGCCTATATTATCAAGTTGGTTGTAATTACGGTGTCTGAACTTGTTTGTTAAGATCATATTGGTGTGATACAATAAAATTGATATCATCACCGTAACAACACTAGTTATCATCATAAAGTGACACAACGATATTAATATCATCACCGTGTACTATAACAACACTAGTTATCATCACAAAGTGACGAAAAGATATTAATATCATCACCGTGTACTATAGCAATACTAATTATCATCACAAAGTGACACAACGATATTAATATCATCACCGTGTACTATAACAATACTAATTAGCATCACAAAGTGACACAACGATATTAATATCATCACCGTGTACTATAACAATACTAATTAGCATCATAAAGTGACACAACGATATTAATATCATCACCGTGTACTATAACAATACTAGTTATCATCACAAAGTGACACAACAATATTAATATCATCACCGTGTATTATAACAATGCTAATTATCATCACAAAGTGACACAACGATATTAATATCATCACCGTGTACTATAACAACACCAATTATCATCACAAAGTGACACAACGATATTAATATCATCACCGTGTACTATAACAATACTAATTATCATCACAAAGTGACATAACGATATTAATATCATCACCGTGTACTATAACAATACTAATTATCATCACAAAGTGACACAACGATATTAATATCATCACCGTGTACTATAACAATACTAATTATCATCACAAAGTGACACAACGATATTAATATCATCACCGTGTACTATAACAACACCAATTATCACCACAAAGTGACACAACGATATTAATATCATCACCGTGTACTATAACAACACCAATTATCACCACAAAGTGACACAACGATATTAATATCATCACCGTGTACTATAACAACACCAATTATCATCACAAAGTGACACAACGATATTAATATCATCACCGTGTACTATAACAACACTAATTATCATCACACAGTGACACAACGATATTAATATCATACTATACATAAAATAATGAGATAAAAGTGTCATGAGAGATTACCGTGGAACTATGACCATACAGTAAGAGACTGAAATAATTATGTCAGTTTGGGACTGATATCAATTGTATAACTTGACATTCAAAGTTCTTAAAAATATATATTTATATATATCTAGGAAAGCAATTGATATAAAATTCGGCACGACCTATATGAAGGTGTGTAATTAGGAAATATTAAATAGACGTCTAACTGCTACACATCTATCTGTACGCTCTTATGTCTAAATGTGTTTGAGTCTATATAGTTAAGAAGTATTAAACACATCTGTACTAAATTTGTAAGTTTCACGTACCTGTATGCTTCTTATAAGAAACGTTACCACCAGGCCAACAAGCCGCCCTACAGTCGTCCGGGGTGTAGAACTAGTCATCCTCGGACACGATACTGTACAGGACAAGGAAGACAGAAAGTGATTTTATTGTCCAATGAAACACTGGCACACAATAAACGTTATAAAACAAGAGGGACTTCTTCACCTCAAAGTAACTTATAGACTTTAAATCATCACAGCTCACACTTCTCGTTACCAATCTATCAAGCGTGCTCTGATTGCTCAGATGGCGCCCACACTCACTGATTTGGAACAAAACTTTCAGTAAAGCAAGTGACACAGTTTTTCAGTAGACGCTATTCAATTGGATAAGCACGTGCACTGTACAGCCTTTTACGTTTGTCTCAAACCCACCTGAAAAATATTCCACGCAGTGTGGTCTGTGGTTCCTAAACCTTCGATAGGTAATTAAACAAAGGCCGACGATATTTTGTGAAGAGAAATACAGAACGTCGTAAGACAAATGTTACGTTAAAGAAATCGGTAACTAACACATGGAAAAAACGAGACAGAAAGAAAAATTTAACAAAAATATTTTCTTTATATTTGCTACAACTTACCTGTCCACACGTGTTTAGCTACTGAGAACCAGCTGTTTAATTTAGTTGTATATATGTAGAACCAGATGGTTAACTTGTTTGTATAGGTATATAGAACCAGGTGATTAACATGTCTGTATATGTATATATACAGAAACAGGTGGTTAACATGTCTGTTTATGTATATATACAGAAACAGGTGGTTAACTGTATATACAAAGAAAGTAAAATTAGAGAAATTCTACTGAAAATTATTTTTAGTTCAAAATAAGGTCATATAAAAACTTGGCACCTCTTTATTGGGATGTACACCTTAAGCTGCATATAAAAACACAACAGTCAGAATAAACTATCACTTTACTGATGTCGTGTTAATTAGTGTCTCTGCTATATTGGGGGCAGGAATGCTAACTTCAAGAGGTAAGTTTTATCTTACTTACCACTAGATGTCAGCACTTTATTTCCCTTATTTTTTATTTTAATTTTATTTATTTATTTTTCCATGTTTTCCTTTTTCTTATTCTTATTCTAACTTGGGAGAGCAGTCACCTTTCCACAACTGTCTGCAGGAAGTGAAGGGTCATATAGGTGTTGGATATTGTGGGCTTCAGCACCCACATCTCGCTCTCCTAATTTTTAATTTTCTTGTGTGAGACTAGCAAATTGGACGTTAAGACTGATAGACGATGTATTCCCACCGTAATGTGAGTCCTACTTCCGCAATCACCTGCAAAACCTAGGACACATTTTATAATCCCCCGTTGTAGCTTGCACCATAGGATCCTTTTTAAAAATGTGCAGCGTATTTTATTTTATGTTAATGTGTTTTGTTTGTGGATTGAAAATTTATGGTTATAATATTTTTATATTTATGTAGAACCAGGTGGTTAACTTGTTTGTAAATGTAAATTAATAACAAGGTAGTTAACTTGTCTATATGTGCATATGGAATCAGGTAGTTAAAATGGCCAAAGTCTGAAGGCCAATTAACATAACGAAAAAATATGCATTTTTCGTTGTTAAACTCAACCACTTATTTGAGTAGAGCTTCCAAAGATTAAAATAAGAAAAGGGAAAATAAAAATGAAAAATTTTTTTAGCATTTAATAGGGAAATGTGCACACTATGAAATTAGCCTAATTACTAGCTGGTCAAAAGTTAAGAACCACACCAAAAAGAAGTCCTAAACAGGGTAGGAAATGCAAAGTTTCAGCAAATTTTAACGGAGCTGTTTCGTGGTGTGTAAGGAGGCGTGACCTTTGAAGATGGTTACGGTTTTTAAAGCCTTTCTCTCGTAGATGCCGTTTTATTATTCTTGAGCTGCATTTTGCGTCCGTAAGGGCCTTAATCTGATTCGACGATCGGCTGGTGTCTTGCCGGACAACCCGTGAAATCCTCCTGCTCAACGCCGGCGAAATTTTCTTGGGTCGACCACTTGAAATTCTCGTTCCGTATCCCTCAGGGTCTTTTAAGAAATTTTCAACTGCAGTTTTACTACGGCCAATCTCATCAGCGATGGCACGTTGAGAGAGACCTTGCTTTTGCAGCTCGACAATTCTGCTACGTTCAAACTTTGTCAACTTTTTAACGTTTGCCATGATTTTAACCAATGTAACATAGGAGATGCCAATGGGAGATGTTGACAACGCTAATGCTTGAACACAAATGACTAAATTTCGTTACGTATTTACCGATTAACGTTTAGTTTCAGTATGATCTTAAACTTTTGACCAGCAAGTATTTAGGCTAATTTTACAGTGTTCACATTTTCCCTATTAAATGCTAAAAAGTTTTTTAATTTTTATTTTATCTTTTCTTGTTTTCATTTTTCGAAGCTTTACTCAAATAAGTGGTTGAGCCTAACAACGCAAAAAGCATATTTATTCTTTATGTTCATTGGCCTTAAGATTTTGGCCAGCAGTGTATATATATATATATATATAACCAAGTGTTTAACATGTCTGTATACGTATATATAGAAGCAGGTGGTTAACTGGTCTGTGTAAATATATACAATCAGATGCTAAGCATATCTGTATATGTATATATAGAACCAGGTGAACTTATCTGTGTATATAAAGAACCAGATAATTAACCTGCCTTTACATAAACAAATACTAGTATACATGTAGTCAGTGAATGCTAGCTAAAGTAAGGAAGTATGTAGCGATACAAGTATATATGTAACCAGAAGACACTAACCAGTAGTAGTATACACGGAGCTAGTGAACACTAATCAACACTGGTATACACGTAGCTAGTCACCATGACCCTAAAGTACTTAGAACTTACGTCGAAAAATGTTATTCATATAAGGTTTTTCTCCTTAGGTTGTAGAAGTAAGAGTTTTACCCTGATCCTGACAACGTTGCACGTTGTCTTAGTAAGAGTTTCACCCTGATCCTGACAACGTTGCACGTTATCTTAGTACGAGTTTCACCCTGATCCTGACAACGTTGCATGTTGTCTTAGTAAGATTTTCACCATGATCCTGAAAACTTTGCAATTTATCTTAGTAAGAGTTTCACCCTGATCCTGAAAGCTTTGCACGTTATCTTAGTATGAGTTTCACCCTGATCCTGACAACGTTGCACGTTATCTTAGTAAGAGTTTCACACTGATCCTGACAACGTTGCACGTTATCTTAGTAAGAGTTTCACTCTGATCCTGACAACGTTGCATGTTATCTTAGTAAGAGTTTCACACTGATCCTGACAACGTTGCACATTATCTTAGTAAGAGTTTCACTCTGATCCTGAAAACGTTGCATGTTATCTTAGTAAGAGTATCACCCTGATCCTTACAACGTCGCACGTTATCTTAGTAAGAGTTTCACTCTGATCCTGACAACGTTGCATGTTATCTTAGTAAGAGTTTCACACTGATCCTGACAGCGTTGCATGTTATCTTAGTAAGAGTTTCACACTGATCCTGACAACGTTGCGTGATATCTTAGTAAGAGTTTCACTCTGATTCTGACAACGTTGCACGTTATCTTAGTAAGAGTTTCACCATGATCCTGACAATTTTGCATGATATCTCAGTAAGAGTTTCACACTGATCCTGACAACGTTGCATGTTATCTTAGTAAGAGTTTCACCCTGATCCTGACAATCTTGCATGATATCTCAGTAAGAGTTTCACACTGATCCTGACAACGTTGCATGTTATCTTTACGTAAAAGGAAAACTACAAACGTATCTTAGTTTTTTGAGGATTGTTCTGGAAAGTTACAGCTATGATATTGTACATAAATATTCACTCTCTTCCATGTTATGTATTCATAGTGGAGTGGAGTATGAAATATGAGGACTTTCAAATACCTAGTATCAAATACCTTGTATCAAATACCTAGTATCAAATACCTAGTATCAACACTTGTCCTGAAACTGTTTGAAGCTTAAATTGTTATCGAATCTCTGAGTTGTTCAATTATTTTAATTAATTGATAAATATTTTATGTAAAAACCTTATTGTTTTAGGTTCATTGTTTTATCGCGAAAACCCTACCTGTCCGCTCACCACCTACAATAGAACTCCTCCTACATGCCTCTCTCTCCGACGTCTGGGAGTTTTTCCCACTTAGTATTACCCTATAAAACGTAATGCTTGTTATTGTGTTTTTACTAACAGACGTTTAGCAATTAGTGTATAATTTGAACGTTTAATAAATCTTAATTTTGAGTATGATAGTAAATCGTGGATGATGCGTGTGGAAAACAGAGAACTTAAATAAGACAATATATAACTTATGTAAAGTTTAAAAATAATAAATAATTTCTAAAAAAACGATAAAGTATATAAAACGTTGATATTTCTAGATATCTTATGAAACAATATGAATATTGTACAGGTGTGTAGATGAGATAATATAAGTAATAGATGTGGGGAGATGAATGAATAAAAACAATAGATGTGTGGAGATGAAACAATGTAAACAATAGATGTGTGGATGTGAACCAATAAAAATGATAAAAGTATGGAGATGAAAAATAATGGTGTAGAAATGTAACTATGTAGGTAGAGATAAAGCTTCTTTACTTCAGGACTTGTTACGATAATGAGGTAAAGTAATATTCACTACACTAGTGAGAAGTGGTAACTACCAACCAGAAAGAGGAGATAGTAAAATAGTAAACTGATTTTACCTTCTTATCATACTTTGGTAGTGAAGCTTCAATAAAAGTTCAAAGTTCAGTTTATTTTGTTGAGTAGAATTAAAACGAATTTTTAGAAGAATATTTGAAAGACAGGCACTATTCACAAAGCAGACCAACTTTGAAGGGAAAGAAACATTATATTTATATGTCATTAATAAAAACCAGTTTTACTTACGGATTTTAATTCTTAAGAGGAAAATATGGAGAGATTAATAAGAAAACGTATAAGAACTATTCAAATTTGAAAGATATGACACAAAAGTAAAATATAAGAAACGCAGAAATTAAAATTTAATATTCAAATTGTTCTGTTAAAAAAGAATTCCTCTAAACGTTCCTTACTTTGCCAGATTCATGATTATGTTATGAAAGTACAAACATAAAGACTAGTCTTTGGGCTAATAATTTTGCCCAGAAGTGTGGACTGTGTTATTGAACAAAGAAGAAATTATCCCTAAAGCAATTGCCTTAATTTATATTACATTAATTGAAACATTAAAAGGTATAATAGTTAAATGACAGTGAATATTTATAATGTAATCAATTTTGAAAAAAATTGTGTGACTGTGTGATGTAGAACAAACTATTCAACGAATATATCAAATTTTAATATCAGGAGTAAACGACCTCATAACACCAAAATGTTGTTATTATTTAATTAGACACTGAAAGTTGAGCATCTAATTAAGTAATAACAATATCTTAGTGATATAAGTTCGTTTACTTGTAGTATTAAAATGTTTTCTATATATCAGTATGTAGTACAGAAATAAAATGTGCCAAATATTTGTTTATAGCCTTGACTGAGGATTACACTATTGATGCTATTATATAATTTAATATTAAGTAATAATACATAATATTATATTTTAATGTTATTTCCAGCTATTAAAGTTCATGTAATAAAATGGAAATTTGTTTCTTTCATTTTCAAACTTTGAAAGTAAATACTTCATTAGTTTTGTTTACCCTGTATTTGTGTCTTTGTTATGTGCTAGCTTACACAGTGGGTTATCTATAATGTGTCACTACTAGAACATACAATGGGTTATATATGGTGTATCCACTAATATTATAAACAATGGGTTATCTATAATGTGTCACTACTAGTACATACAATGGGTTATATATGGTGTATCCACTAATATTATAAACAATGGGTTATCTACGATGTATTCATTGCTAGTATACACATTGGGTTATCTATGATGTATCCATTACTAGTATACAAAGTGGGTTATCTATGATGTATCCATTACTAGTATACACAGTGGGTTATCCATGATGTATCCATTACTAGTATACACATTGGGTTATCTATGATGTATCCATTACTAGTATACACAGTGGGTTATCTATGATGTATCCATTACTAGTATACACAATGGGTTATCTATGATGTATCCATTACTAGTATACACAGTGGGTTATCCATGATGTATCCATTACTAGTATACAAAGTGGGTTATCTATGATGTATCCATTACTAGTATACACATTGGGTTATCTATGATGTATCCATTACTAGTATACACAGTGGGTTATCTATGATGTATCCATTACTAGTATACACAATGGGTTATCTATGATGTATCCATTACTAGTATACACAGTGGGTTATCTATGATGTATCTATTACTAGTATACACATTGGGTTATCTATGATGTATCCATTACTAGTATACACATTGGGTTATCTATGATGTATCCATTACTAGTATACACATTAGGTTATCTATGATGTATCTATTACTAGTATACACAATGAATTATGTAGGGTGTATCCACTACTAGTATACACAATGGGTTATCTATGATGTATCCATTACTAGTATACACAATAGATTATGTATGGTGTATCCACTACTAGTATACACAATGGGTTATCTATGATGTATCCATTACTAGTATACACATTGGGTTATCTATGATGTATCCATTATTAGTATACACATTGGGTTATCTATGATGTATCCATTATTAGTATACACATTGGGTTATCTATGATGTATCCATTACTAGTATACACATTGGGTTATCTATGATGTATCCATTACTAGTATACACATTGGGTTATCTATGATGTATCCATTACTAGTATACACAGTGGGTTATCTATGATGTATCCATTACTAGTATACACAGTGGGTTATCTATGATGTATCCATTACTAGTATACACAATGAATTATGTAGGGTGTATCCACTACTAGCATATACAATGGGTTATCTATGATGTATCCATTACTAGTATACACAATGGATTATGTATGGTGTATCCACTACTAGTATACACAATGGGTTATCTATGATGTATCCATTACTGGTTGTCAAGGGAAAGGTGGTCGTTGTGAATCAGCCATAGGCAATTCCAAGTTTTGTTTTTTTTACAGGAAATAATAGTTATTTGGAAGTCGGCACGCTAGGTTTCTGAAACAGGTTTTATTTTGTCTGGAAGAGCAATCAGAAATAAAATTGTAAATTCCTTTAAGGAATATAACCATCTTAAAATAAGTGAGACACTGCAATAGAAAGACGAGACATTTTCTCTCAGAAAGCTCTCACTTTCCTGGGCAAAGCAGACAAATTAGTTGATATTGGGATCAAAGATATAGTTCATATAATAATACGTTACAGGTTCAAATTCCGTGAAGATAAGGAAGAAGACATTCTTTTTTTTTTAACAATATTGGAGAAAGAGAGAAAAGTAGTGATGTTAGAATGTGACAAAAATTTAAGAAGAAAAATCTTGGAGGAAAGGATGAAACAGGAGGAAGCAGCAAGTTTTGAAATTAAAGAAGAGCAGGAGACCAGTTTGAGTGAACAGAAGATGATGATCGCACAAGAAGAAAATAAAGGACTGGTGAAAGTGACAGTTCAAGTTAAGAATATCATTCTCCTAAAAACAAACAAGGAAAAAATGTGGTAATAATAATAAATCATTTTGGAGACTTCTATCAATCAGCTTGTGGAACAAGTCGTAGCAATTACCACTAAGGTTGGAATAAGGGTGTGCACTACCTTTTAACTTAGTGAAGTCGACATTAATAATGTCGGTCTTTCTCGGTCAAATATTTAAAGAAAAAAAAAGAAATTGCATAATCTAAAGCTGCAAATATCAGAGAAGTCATGTTAAATCAAATTCAGCGCGTTAATATTGCCCTTCACTTCAACACAAAATTATCAAGGGAATTGGAGTATGAGAGAACAATTATGGTTGATGTTAAGAGACTTGCACTTAGTGCCACTACTCCATTCTCGAAACCAGTTGATTTAACTCTAGGAATCATCCAAATACCTTCTTCAAAAGGTTATGAGCAGGCAGTTCAACCTTCAACTTTCTTGAATATTATGATATCACAGATCAGGTCGAGGCAGTTGCAGCACCACTTTGTCCAACACAGGTAAGTAAAATGAACTGATTGCAAACCCGATAAGAATTTTGGTAAAAGCCTTTACTGTGGTTCATGTGCTGTCATTACATTTATGAAGTACACATTTTCTATGTGATAGAGGCTTTTACAAGCCAAAATACTCAAGGAGAAAAATATACCAAGTTTTGAAACAAATTTGGCCTGAAATATACCATGATGTAAATAAGATGGAAAATCTTATCAAGTTTCTTTGGCATTTGATTCAAACAGGTTCTCAGATGTTTCAGCTAGCACAGAAAAGTCCAAGGTTTTGTAACCATGTACTCGGAGTAGACACAGTTCAGATACGAGATTACAAGTATCTTTGTCAGATTGTAACATGTTTCTTAGGAGGAGATATTTCCGGTTTTAAATTTCACCAGCCTGGAGCTTGTTATGAACCTAGATTTCTGACAGATGTCATCTATCTTATTATAATTTTTATGACACAGAAATTTAACAAATGTCTTTCATTATATGTCTTTCATGATATGAAATGGCTTACAACTGCTGTCATGTCTCTTGATACTTCAAAAGTTACGTGTCAGTTCAAGCTCCGGTTCAAGATCTCAAAACTTTTAAATTTGCTACGACCTCAAACATGATCCGATATTTGGTTATTTGGCAGTGGAAACTATTAAAAGTTTAAGGCGGCACACACGGTACCTGACTACTCAGCTGGTTGCTTATTCTCTACGTGATAAAAACTTTCCATCTGAAGACAGATGAGCTACCTTGCAATACCTTCTTCAGTATAATGTTCCTGATGAATCTTCTCAGACGAAACTTAACTCTATAAGGTTAAAATAAAATCAGATACTAAGCTGTCTGTTTGATCTGCTTTCACCTGAGCCTTAGTTTCTTTTTCCACATTTTGGAATTGAAAGAAGTCAAATAGAAACTTGGGAAGATGAGAAAGTTAAAATTTATGAAAAATCTGCGAAGAAGTTAAACAGCTTAAAGTACAAACAATTCTTCCGAAATATTTATTAAGCTAGCTCAGAATTATATAACGGCAATCCATAATGAAGAAGAAAGGCAAGATGTTTTCCATGAGGTTTACAGTTAAAGGCAGCTTTTTAACAAAGACAATTGTAAGAAGGAGATAAAGAATCTTGTAAAAAAGAAAAAGAAAGAACGCTACCTGCCTGTAAAGCTTTGTGGAAGAGGAATACTGGTCTGGGGCTGTTTTTCATTGTTTGAACCAGAACATTTGAGTTCCAGTGAAGAGAAATCTTAATGCTACAGCATACAGTGATATTCTAGAGAATTGTGTGCTTCCAACTTTGTGGCAACAGTTTGGACAAGGCCCTTTTTTGTTTCAGCATGACAATGCCCCCCGTGCACAATTTTTAATTAACATAAGTAGCTTACTCTGATAAGAAATGAATAAACACATGTCTGTTTACTTTTCACTTAAACCTTAATTGTCCTATATTTATATATATATATATTGTCAATTCTTAATTATAATTCAATTTTTAATACAAATTTTGTATGAATAGTAATGTTGTTCTTATAGTCCTGTAGATGGCGCGTAGTTAATAAAATGATAGTGTTGTTGTTGATTATAAATTCACGTGAATTATTTCTAAATTCATAAAAGTGTGAACATTAAGTTACTGATGAACAACATGTAAATGTGTAAAGTATACTTATGAATTATTTAATTTATAAATAAATATTTTATAACACTAACTAATGCCATAGTAATACTAAAGTTGGTAAATCTTGGCAAGTTGCCAAATTCCTGTCACGACATTTCAGTCATGTGTTTTTTGTTGTTGTTGATATTGTTTCTTATGCAAACAATTTCGTTGTGTAAAATATGTAAATATCTAATTATAAATTTTACAGTCTTCAGTTATGCAAATATTTACTTGCTTACAGACCCAGACAAATTCAGCAGCTAGTGTCACTCTGGTTTCTTTACCAATATGGCTTACCAGAGGATCACAAAATGCAATGAATGTATTATTATACATACAAACGTAGAACGTAGTCCCGTGCATTTAGTTTTGATTCCCCGTAGTTTGTAAACACAGAATGGCCGCCATTAGTTCGAGAGTACGAACGTTTGAAAGTTGCTCTGATGTCAATCAAAAGAACCGAGTTGATTTGACATTTTTAATACTGAAACTTAAATAGAAAGTTTTGTTTGATATAACACTGTGAAATACTTCTAAATACAAATTATTGCGTCAAAATGATATTTAATCGGGTGCCATATTTTCTGTGAGCTGTTGTCAGGTAATAATATGCGAATAAGGCTGAAAATTAATATTGTGATATTCCATACAAGATACGTTAAGTAATCGTATTAGTAAAACTAATTGAATTATTGCAGTAGTATTACTGCTTCTGTTACTAGTAGTATCAGTAGGGCCTACTATTGATAATAGTAGTAGTGTGATGTTGGTATAATTTAATAAGTAATACATACTAATGTCAGTAGTAGTAGTTCTACTAATACTAAAATATTTAAATTGAGCCTTTGGTAATTTATGTTTTAGAAACTTGATGATTAAAATAAAAGTGTGGTATTACCGATTTATTACTTTCAGTTTTACAACTTATTGTTAAAACCTATTCTTGCTTGATTGACAAAACCCTTGTTTTAACCGTAAGTTGGGTTCACTGTTTAGCTTTGGCTCTGGCCATATATAACTAACACCAATTAAGCCGGTAATACTGCGCTTTTATTTGAGTCATCAAGTTTCTAAAACATAAATGATCAAAGGCTGGATTTAAGTAATTTAAAACTACTAATACTAGTGCTAATAAATAAAGTTAGTAGTAAGTTAATATAAATTATTATTTAACTAAGGGAAAAGTAATAAAATTATGCAGGGGCCTAAAAATGTATAAAGATATAGTTCGTGGCACTGTACAGTTTATCATAACTTTGATGGTTTGAATTGTTATGCAGTGTTGTCACCTTAAAAATTCATGGTAAAACATACATTATACGATTTGAATAATTGTGTTTTAGAAACCTGTCACTGTTAGACACAAAAGCTTCAATTTCACCTCTTAATATTTAAATATATACCTATACTTCATGGTATAACAAATCTTACAATTTATCAATAGAAAATACTGTTGATTGTATGAAAACTGAGATTACATAGCATGTCCTTTTATGGTGTTAGTCAATCTTGTATAAGATATTAATATTTCTTATTTGAGTACATTTGTTTCACCAAATTTTATTGTACTGAAACAACACATTCAGGTATAAGTTATTGTTTTAGTAGAAGTGTCTTACAGTTATTCATTTAGAATTCCATATGCATGTTCTTGCATGTAACAACTTAAGAGAATAGCAGAACTGTCTACTAATCAATTACCATCAGACATGTAGGTATAGCTAAATGTATTCTTTCAGCTATAAGTGGTAGTTGTATAACTAGATCAGCCATCCATACATTCTGTGGTTTGGTTTGGTTAATGATAAAGTGTTAAGCAGTTAGTCTGTGTTATTCTATTGCATTATACACTGAAAGTGATTTAGGTAAGTGTAAAAGGATTGTCAGGCCCTAGAAGATGATGTACTGCCAATGGTAGAGATTTCCACATGAGCCTAAAACTAAGAACTGACAAGAAGACAGGCCTATTCTGTTCATGTGGCCCTCCTTGTCTACCCATGAGTAACCTTGTTTAAAATATACAAAATTTCAGATATTATATAGCAAGACTTCTATCTGTATATGTTTAAAGCTTTATAAATTTTACAGGCTGTTTGTGTGTTATTTCATCATTGAATTCTGTATATATTCATAGCAGATGTGTACAACAAATCCAGGGTTGTTAGAGCTAAATTATCTAGAATACATCAATGACGTCTGTAGAAGATGTGGGTTTGAAATTTCTCTATATGGTGGTGCAGAGAGCCTAGTTGCTTTGCACCATAAAAGCGTAAATGAAGTCTACATGGTACTGAAGTCTTTTCTTTTTACTAAGTTATTGTTAACATGTTTCCAAAAAGTGTAAATTATTTAAACTTTTTGCTGTATGGAGTTTAATTTTCTTTAAAATGTGCCTTTTCTATATGAGGTTAAGGAATTCTTTAAGTTATGAGAGGCCAGTTTTTATTCAGAGTTTTACGGAAGATAGGTTTCTAGTTCACAGAAAGGTATGGTTCATGTTATTAGCCATGATTTTGATACGAGTGACGTACATTGTAGAAAAGGTTTGAACATGATACAAGTCTAACAGTAATGCTTCTGGATTGTCCTTACAAGACAGGTGTATGCACACCAGGAAAAACTGTGTAATTGGTGTGGTGTATCTGGATGAAGGTAAAGTATTATACATGTGGAACAAGATGAAAAAACAGTTTGTGTGGATTGGGAAGATCTTGTCAGTTTTTGTGGTGCTGTCTGGGACGTTCATATTACAAGAGTGTTGTATTCCTAATGTCTGGGACGTTCATATTACAAGAGTGTTGTATTCCTAATGTCTGGGACGTTCATATTACAAGAGTGTTGTATTCCTAATGTCTGGGACGTTCATATTACAAGAGTGTTGTATTCCTAATGTCTGGGACGTTCATATTACAAGTGTTGTATTCCTAATGTCTGGGACGTTCATATTATAAGAGTGTTGTATTCCTAATGTCTGGGACGTTCATATTACAAGAGTGTTGTATTCTAATGTCTGGGACGTTCATATTACAAGAGTGTTGTATTCCTAATGTCTGGGGCGTTCATATTACAAGAGTGTTGTATTCCTAATGTCTGGGGCGTTCATATTACGAGAGTGTTGTATTCCTAATGTCTGGGACATTCATACTACGAGAGTGTTGTATTCCTAATGTCTGGGACGTTCATATTACAAGAGTGTTGTATTCCTAATGTCTGGGACGTTCATATTACAAGAGTGTTGTATTCCTAATGTCTGGGACGTTCATACTACGAGAGTGTTGTATTCCTAATGTCTGGGACGTTCATATTACAAGAGTGTTGTATTCCTAATGTCTGGGACGTTCATATTACGAGAGTGTTGTATTCCTAATGTCTGGGACGTTCATATTACGAGAGTGTTGTATTCCTAATGTTATTAATAAAATTTTATTATTAATGATTTAAGGGCTTTACCAATGTGTAAAAAAAAAGTTAATATGCTATTTGTGAAACTGCTTTTCACCATCATCCACATACACGTAGGACACACAGATAAAATGAGACTGAAATTATACCTTGAAGCGAGATTAAACTTCTCACTTTTATCTAGCATCTTGAGAAACTGTAAACATTAGGAATACAACACTCTCGTAATATGAACGTCCCAGACATTAGGAATACAACACTCTCGTAATATGAACGTCCCAGACATTAGGAATACAACACTTAATTAATAAAATTAATTGACTATAGCCCCAATAAATTATTCAGTGAGCAGCATAGATGTATGTTAGTTGGATAATTAAAGTACTTTAAGTAATGAGCAGTGATTGTGAATGTCCATTAAACTCTGGAAATTGTTCACATACAATCACAAGTTTACTGTGCCTCATTAGTTTGCTGTCCGAAGCTGCAGTAATGAGCTGTGCATCTAGTGAAACGTAGTCTGCTGTAAAGGAATTAGGGACCCAGTAATGGATTAGGCCTTTTAATTAATGGGTTCTTTCTTTTTGTCAGTAAAATTATACATCTAAATGAGGAAAAGAACAGTTTGTAATTAATATATGTACATGTACACATTGAAAAGTAGCTTGTTTACTATGGGGACTTTAAAACCAAGTCAAATTAAGTGGTAAGTAACACTGGTAACAAAATCCCTAATCACCAGATTTATACAGATCTCGTGTACTAGTATGAAATCCCTAACCACCAGATTTATACACAGATCTCATGTACTGGTACGAAATCCCTAACCACCAGATTTATATTATGTATGAGAGTTCTCTTCTGCTTCCCTTATTTTTAAGTTTGTGATGTCACAGATTCTTTTACCAGATTTTGAAAGCAACTTTCATATTTTGTTTTAATATTTTTTGCCAACATCTATAAAACCACCAGTGTCTGGTACCTCATGAAAGGAACACTAACACAATCACACATCAAGTGATCTTCTAGTAAGATGATTGTTTGTTACTTACCACCTTCTATGTATGTGCAGGACTGAAACTTTTCCACCCAGTTGCACAGATAGACCTTGTGTAGCTTTATGCAAAATTCAAAAAATAAACAAAAAACACTCCACCCAGTTGTGATACTTGTAACAGTACAAATACCCACATTCCACCCAGTTGTGATAAGTGTAACAGTACAAATACCCACACTCCACCCAGTTGTGATAAGTGTCACAGTACAAATACCCACACTCCACCCAGTTGTGATACGTGTAACAGTACAAATACCCACACTCCACCCAGTTGTGATACATGTAACAGTACAAATACCCACACTCCACCCAGTTGTGATACATGTAACAGTACAAATACCCACACTCCACCCAGTTGTGATACGTGTAACAGTACAAATACCCACACTCCACCCAGTTGTGATAAGTGTCACAGTACAAATACCCACACTCCACCCAGTTGTGATAAGTGTCACAGTACAAATACCCACACTCCACCCAGTTGTGATAAGTGTAACAGTACAAATACCCACACTCCACCCAGTTGTGATAAGTGTCACAGTACAAATACCCACACTCCACCCAGTTGTGATACGTGTAACAGTACAAATACCCACACTCCACCCAGTTGTGATAAGTGTCACAGTACAAATACCCACACTCCACCCAGTTGTGATAAGTGTCACAGTACAAATACCCACACTCCACCCAGTTGTGATATGTGTAACAGTACCCACACTCCACCCAGGTATAACTATTAGTTCCTGTAGTGTTTTGTTGAATTATTTTGACAGTTCTAGAACAGTGTACTCATATGTGACATTCAATAATGTTCATCATCAATGAGAAAAATGGTTTTATTAAAATTTTAGTTTAAAAATAAGCTATCATCACAGTATTATGTCACAGAGTAGGTGTTATGGTAAACACAATTATCAATACGTGTTGTGTTTCTGTAGTAACACAAGATTTTCACTTAAGAAAATCAAATAACTTTTAAGTGTTTTTGTATTTGAAATTAACTTCTTTTTTTCTGTACATTTTATTAGTTAAATTTAAGTTGCTTTATTTGTTACTCAGCTATAAAAAATACTGCTTAGTTTGTAAGAATATCACCCAGTTATGATTGGTGGAGTAGTTTCCAAGATTCAAATTTTGATGTTTATATCTCAAATTACAGTAAGATGTTACAGAGTCTGTAGTAATTAGAAATCTCCATAAGCTCAGCATCATTTTCTGAGTTGAAAAAGTTTCTAAAATGGAATAATATTAAAAATTACTTGAAATCTAATAGAGTGTTTTGATACATATTGATATAAAGATTTTTGTAATCACAATTAATTAATGTGAATTTTTTTGTTGGTAACAAGTGTTAAAATATGCTCTTTTGCTTCTGCATTCTGTTGTATTAATAATATTTATTACTTGTTCTTGCCTGTCAAAATCATAGGAATGTGCAAGATCCACCCCTGTGTAGTTTTATTGTTGATCTTAAGATAACTGCATCATGTGGTGTCTTTATGAGCTTTTCATATGTTGTACAAAATCATAGGAATGTGCAAGATCCACCCCTGTGTAGTTTTATTGTTGATCTTAAGATAACTGCATCATGTGGTGTCTTTATGAGCTTTTCATATGTTGTACAAAATCATAGGAATGTGCAAGATCCACCCTGTGTAGTTTTATTGTTGATCTTAAGATAACTGCATCAGATGGTGTCTTTATGAGCTCTTCATATGTTGTACAAAATCATAGGAATGTGCAAGATCCACCCCTGTGTAGTTTTATTGTTGATCTTAAGATAACTGCATCATGTGGTGTCTTTATGAGCTTTTCATATGTTGTACAAAATCATAGGAATGTGCGAGATCCACCCCTGTGTAGTTTTATTGTTGATCTTAAGATAACTGCATCAGATGGTGTCTTTATGAGCTCTTCATATGTTGTACAAAATCATAGGAATGTGCAAGATCCACCCTGTGTAGTTTTATTGTTGATCTTAAGATAACTGCATCATGTGGTGTCTTTATGAGCTTTTCATATGTTGTACAAAATCATAGGAATGTGCGAGATCCACCCTGTGTAGTTTTATTGTTGATCTTAAGATAACTGCATCAGATGGTGTCTTTATGAGCTTTTCATATGTTGTACAAAATCATAGGAATGTGCGAGATCCACCCTGTGTAGTTTTATTGTTGATCTTAAGATAACTGCATCATGTGGTGTCTTTATGAGCTTTTCATATGTTGTACAAAATCATAGGAATGTGCAAGATCCACCCTGTGTAGTTTTATTGTTGATCTTAAGATAACTGCATCATGTGGTGTCTTTATGAGCTTTTCATATGTTGTACAAAATCATAGGAATGTGCAAGATCCACCCTGTGTAGTTTTATTGTTGATCTTAAGATAACTGCACCATGTGGTGTCTTTATGAGCTTTTCATATGTTGTACAAAATCATAGGAATGTGCAAGATCCACCCTGTGTAGTTTTATTGTTGATCTTAAGATAACTGCATCATGTGGTGTCTTTATGAGCTTTTCATATGTTGTACAAAATCATAGGAATGTGCAAGATCCACCCTGTGTAGTTTTATTGTTGATCTTAAGATAACTGCATCATGTGGTGTCTTTATGAGCTTTTCATATGTTGTACAAAATCATAGGAATGTGCGAGATCCACCCCTGTGTAGTTTTATTGTTGATCTTAAGATAACTGCATCATGTGGTGTCTTTATGAGCTTTTCATATGTTGTACAAAATCATAGGAATGTGCAAGATCCACCCTGTGTAGTTTTATTGTTGATCTTAAGATAACTGCATCATGTGGTGTCTTTATGAGCTTTTCATATGTTGTACAAAATCATAGGAATGTGCAAGATCCACCCTGTGTAGTTTTATTGTTGATCTTAAGATAACTGCATCAGATGGTGTCTTTATGAGCTTTTCATATGTTGTACAAAATCATAGGAATGTGCAAGATCCACCCCTGTGTAGTTTTATTGTTGATCTTAAGATAACTGCATCATGTGGTGTCTTTATGGGCTTTTCATATGTTGTACAAAATCATAGGAATGTGCAAGATCCACCCCTGTGTAGTTTTATTGTTGATCTTAAGATAACTGCATCAGATGGTATCTTTATGAGCTTTTCATATGTTGTACAAAATCATAGGAATGTGCGAGATCCACCCCTGTGTAGTTTTATTGTTGATCTTAAGATAACTGCACCATGTGGTGTCTTTATGAGCTTTTCATATGTTGTACAAAATCATAGGAATGTGCAAGATCCACCCCTGTGTAGTTTTATTGTTGATCTTAAGATAACTGCATCAGATGGTGTCTTTATGAGCTTTTCATATGTTGTACAAAATCATAGGAATGTGCAAGATCCACCCCTGTGTAGTTTTATTGTTGATCTTAAGATAACTGCATCATGTGGTGTCTTTATGAGCTTTTCATATGTTGTACAAAATCATAGGAATGTGCAAGATCCACCCCTGTGTAGTTTTATTGTTGATCTTAAGATAACTGCATCATGTGGTGTCTTTATGAGCTTTTCATATGTTGTACAAAATCATAGGAATGTGCAAGATCCACCCCTGTGTAGTTTTATTGTTGATCTTAAGATAACTGCATCATGTGGTGTCTTTATGAGCTTTTCATATTTTGTACAAAATCATAGGAATGTGCAAGATCCACCCCTTGTGTAGTTTTATTGTTGATCTTAAGATAACTGCACCATGTGGTGTCTTTATGAGCTTTTCATATGTTGTACAAAATCATAGGAATGTGCAAGATCCACCCCTGTGTAGTTTTATTGTTGATCTTAAGATAACTGCATCATGTGGTGTCTTTATGAGCTTTTCATATGTTGTACAAAATCATAGGAATGTGCAAGATCCACCCCTTGTGTAGTTTTATTGTTGATCTTAAGATAACTGCATCATGTGGTGTCTTTATGAGCTTTTCATATGTTGTACAAAATCATAGGAATGTGCAAGATCCACCCCTGTGTAGTTTTATTGTTGATCTTAAGATAACTGCATCATGTGGTGTCTTTATGAGCTTTTCATATGTTGTACAAAATCATAGGAATGTGCAAGATCCACCCCTGTGTAGTTTTATTGTTGATCTTAAGATAACTGCATCAGATGGTGTCTTTATGAGCTTTTCATATGTTGTACAAAATCATAGGAATGTGCAAGATCCACCCCTGTGTAGTTTTATTGTTGATCTTAAGATAACTGCATCAGATGGTGTCTTTATGAGCTTTTCATATGTTGTACAAAATCATAGGAATGTGCAAGATCCACCCCTGTGTAGTTTTATTGTTGATCTTAAGATAACTGCATCAGATGGTGTCTTTATGAGCTTTTCATATGTTGTACAAAATCATAGGAATGTGCAAGATCCACCCTGTGTAGTTTTATTGTTGATCTTAAGATAACTGCATCAGATGGTGTCTTTATGAGCTTTTCATATGTTGTACAAAATCATAGGAATGTGCAAGATCCACCCCTGTGTAGTTTTATTGTTGATCTTAAGATAACTGCATCATGTGGTGTCTTTATGAGCTTTTCATATGTTGTACAAAATCATAGGAATGTGCGAGATCCACCCTGTGTAGTTTTATTGTTGATCTTAAGATAACTGCATCATGTGGTGTCTTTATGAGCTTTTCATATGTTGTACAAAATCATAGGAATGTGCGAGATCCACTCCTGTGTAGTTTTATTGTTGATCTTAAGATAACTGCATCATGTGGTGTCTTTATGAGCTTTTCATATGTTGTACAAAATCATAGGAATGTGCAAGATCCACCCTGTGTAGTTTTATTGTTGATCTTAAGATAACTGCATCATGTGGTGTCTTTATGAGCTTTTCATATGTTGTACAAAATCATAGGAATGTGCAAGATCCACCCTGTGTAGTTTTATTGTTGATCTTAAGATAACTGCATCAGATGGTGTCTTTATGAGCTTTTCATATGTTGTACAAAATCATAGGAATGTGCAAGATCCACCCTGTGTAGTTTTATTGTTGATCTTAAGATAACTGCATCAGATGGTGTCTTTATGAGCTTTTCATATGTTGTACAAAATCATAGGAATGTGCAAGATCCACCCTGTGTAGTTTTATTGTTGATCTTAAGATAACTGCATCAGATGGTGTCTTTATGAGCTTTTCATATGTTGTACAAAATCATAGGAATGTGCAAGATCCACCCTGTGTAGTTTTATTGTTGATCTTAAGATAACTGCATCATGTGGTGTCTTTATGAGCTTTTCATATGTTGTACAAAATCATAGGAATGTGCGAGATCCACCCCTGTGTAGTTTTATTGTTGATCTTAAGATAACTGCATCATGTGGTGTCTTTATGAGCTTTTCATATGTTGTACAAAATCATAGGAATGTGCGAGATCCACTCCTGTGTAGTTTTATTGTTGATCTTAAGATAACTGCATCATGTGGTGTCTTTATGAGCTTTTCATATGTTGTACAAAATCATAGGAATGTGCAAGATCCACTCCTGTGTAGTTTTATTGTTGATCTTAAGATAACTGCACCATGTGGTGTCTTTATGAGCTTTTCATATGTTGTACAAAATCATAGGAATGTGCAAGATCCACCCCTGTGTAGTTTTATTGTTGATCTTAAGATAACTGCATCAGATGGTGTCTTTATGAGCTTTTCATATGTTGTACAAAATCATAGGAATGTGCAAGATCCACCCCTGTGTAGTTTTATTGTTGATCTTAAGATAACTGCATCAGATGGTGTCTTTATGAGCTTTTCATATGTTGTACAAAATCATAGGAATGTGCAAGATCCACCCCTGTGTAGTTTTATTGTTGATCTTAAGATAACTGCATCATGTGGTGTCTTTATGAGCTTTTCATATGTTGTACAAAATCATAGGAATGTGCGAGATCCACCCCTGTGTAGTTTTATTGTTGATCTTAAGATAACTGCATCATGTGGTGTCTTTATGAGCTTTTCATATGTTGTACAAAATCATAGGAATGTGCGAGATCCACTCCTGTGTAGTTTTATTGTTGATCGTAAGATAACTGCATCATGTGGTGTCTTTATGAGCTTTTCATATGTTGTACAAAATCATAGGAATGTGCGAGATCCACTCCTGTGTAGTTTTATTGTTGATCTTAAGATAACTGCACCATGTGGTGTCTTTATGAGCTTTTCATATGTTGTACAAAATCATAGGAATGTGCAAGATCCACCCTGTGTAGTTTTATTGTTGATCTTAAGATAACTGCACCATGTGGTGTCTTTATGAGCTTTTCATATGTTGTACAAAATCATAGGAATGTGCAAGATCCACCCTGTGTAGTTTTATTGTTGATCTTAAGATAACTGCATCAGATGGTGTCTTTATGAGCTTTTCATATGTTGTACAAAATCATAGGAATGTGCAAGATCCACCCTGTGTAGTTTTATTGTTGATCTTAAGATAACTGCATCAGATGGTGTCTTTATGAGCTTTTCATATGTTGTACAAAATCATAGGAATGTGCAAGATCCACCCTGTGTAGTTTTATTGTTGATCTTAAGATAACTGCATCATGTGGTGTCTTTATGAGCTTTTCATATGTTGTACAAAATCATAGGAATGTGCGAGATCCACCCTGTGTAGTTTTATTGTTGATCTTAAGATAACTGCATCATGTGGTGTCTTTATGAGCTTTTCATATGTTGTACAAAATCATAGGAATGTGCAAGATCCACTCCTGTGTAGTTTTATTGTTGATCTTAAGATAACTGCATCATGTGGTGTCTTTATGAGCTTTTCATATGTTGTACAAAATCATAGGAATGTGCAAGATCCACCCTGTGTAGTTTTATTGTTGATCTTAAGATAACTGCATCATGTGGTGTCTTTATGAGCTTTTCATATGTTGTACAAAATCATAGGAATGTGCAAGATCCACCCTGTGTAGTTTTATTGTTGATCTTAAGATAACTGCATCAGATGGTGTCTTTATGAGCTTTTCATATGTTGTACAAAATCATAGGAATGTGCAAGATCCACCCTGTGTAGTTTTATTGTTGATCTTAAGATAACTGCATCAGATGGTGTCTTTATGAGCTTTTCATATGTTGTACAAAATCATAGGAATGTGCAAGATCCACCCTGTGTAGTTTTATTGTTGATCTTAAGATAACTGCATCATGTGGTGTCTTTATGAGCTTTTCATATGTTGTACAAAATCATAGGAATGTGCAAGATCCACCCCTGTGTAGTTTTATTGTTGATCTTAAGATAACTGCATCATGTGGTGTCTTTATGAGCTTTTCATATGTTGTACAAAATCATAGGAATGTGCAAGATCCACCCTGTGTAGTTTTATTGTTGATCTTAAGATAACTGCATCAGATGGTGTCTTTATGAGCTTTTCATATGTTGTACAAAATCATAGGAATGTGCAAGATCCACCCCTGTGTAGTTTTATTGTTGATCTTAAGATAACTGCATCAGATGGTGTCTTTATGAGCTTTTCATATGTTTCTTCTTCCATATGAGACAAGTGTTACTGAAGAAAACTTCAAGTGTCCTAGAGTATCAATTTCAAATGAATGATTTCAGTATTGGTATTCAATAATCTGTAGACTAGCCCCTCAGTGGCACAGAGGTATGTTTGTAGACTCACATTGGTAGAAGTTGGGATTCAATACTTGTGGTGGGCAGAGCACAAATAACCTATTACATAGCTTTGTGAGGTGTGCAGAGCAGAAATAATCTATTACATAGCTTTGTGAGGTGTGCAGAGCACAAATAACCTATTACATAGCTTTGTGTGGTGGGCAGAGCACAAATAACCTATTACATAGCTTTGTGTGGTGGGCAGAGCACAAATAATCTATTACATAGCTTTGTACGTAATTCCAATTAATACTCTAGACTCCTTCAAGAATTATTTCACCAGTTGGATACAGAGCACATGGAATTTTATTTTGATGTTACAGTAACATCTCTTATTGTGAATAGTTTCTACTTCAGAGAAAGGTAGCATGTATGTGAGTTACAACAAACACTTATTGCCTGAAGATTCTAATGCCTCTTCCAGTGAATGAGTGCAACTTTTCAGATGTTACACTTTAGAAAACAAGTGCTGTGATATTACAAAGATTAATGAAATTTGTAGAGTTTTTAATGTGGTGCTTGATGTGGCCATTTTTGTAATTCTGCTGTGTGGATGATTGGAGTGAGTACAGGAGACATTAGTGAAGTTTCCACCTTGTTTTCATTACTGAGAAAATGGCTTCCGTTTTAGTTAAATCCACTGGTGAATTTGTTGGTAAAGTTAAATCCTTATTTCCTTTGTTTCTATTGTTACAGGCTGAATAAACAATAGCCTAACAAATATTGTACAATATAAGTAAAGTGTTTCCCAAGTTTCAACTGAGAATCCATGGATGAATAGAGGGAGTGAAACTACTGATAAACTAAGGGAGACTGAATCTTACTTAAAAACAAATTTAAGACAAATAAAGACTTCATGGCCTGCCTAATTCAGCTGGAAAGTATTTGGTAAACTCCAGAAAAAGACATTTAGAATCATGTCAAGTTTTTAAAAATAAAACAGATTGTGTTTCAAAGATAAAGTTTTAAAACTTCTCAAGAGTAGTTGTTCCTGCTGTGAATAATTTGAGTAAGATAAAGATTACATTATCACAAGTCTTCTGGTACTGTTCAATATTTTAACAAATTGAGGTAAGGTAAAGAAGGTTACACTGGTGTTTATCACAAGTCTTTTGATACTGTCCAGTATTTTAACAAATTGAAGTAAGGTAAAGAAAGTTACACTGGTGTTTATCACAAGTATTGATACTGTCCAGTATTTTAACAAATTGAAGTAAGGTAAAGAAGGTTACACTGGTGTTTATCACAAGTCTTTTGATACTGTCCAGTATTTTAACAAATTGAAGTAAGGTAAAGAAGGTTACACTGGTGTTTATCACAAGTCCTGATACTGTCCAGTATTTTAACAAATTGAAGTAAGGTAAAGAACTTGTGTATATCACAAGTCTTTTGATACTGTGCAGTATTTTAACAAATTGAAGTAAGGTAAAGAACTGGTGTTTATCACAAGTCTTTTGATACTGTGCAGTATTTTAACAAATTGAAGTAAGGTAAAGAACTGGTGTTTATCACAAGTCTTTTGATACTGTCCAGTATTTTAACAAATTGAAGTAAGGTAAAGAACTGGTGTTTATCACAAGTCTTTTGATACTGTCCAGTATTTTAACAAATTGAAGTAAGGTAAAGAAGGTTACACTGGTGTTTATCACAAGTCCTGGTACTGTCCAGTATTTTAACAAATTGAAGTAAGGTAAAGAACTGGTGTTTATCACAAGTCTTTTGATACTGTGCAGTATTTTAACAAATTGAAGTAAGGTAAAGAACTGGTGTTTATCACAAGTCTTTTGATACTGTTCAGTATTTTAACAAATTGAAGTAAGGTAAAGAACTGGTGTTTATCACTAGTTTGACTATAAATTTTGATGATCAGTTACTTCAGTGTTAGGGATAACAGACAACAAGTGTGTGTGGAACTGTTTTAGTTGTAGTTGATGTACAAGTGAAGCTGAGAAATGTTAGAAGAATAAAATAGACGAAGAAGTCATTCGTTTTGTTTGTCTTATTATATGAAAATATTTTACAGCTATATACTAGAAGATATTCCTCCAAAGTATTTGTATGTATTGGAAATATTTCTAATACAACAATGTTTGTTACTGTGATAATATACTTGAATTAGAGCTATATACATTTTAATTAAATGTTCGTACTTACTGCAATATTTTGAAATCATTCTATAATTGATTTTTAAATGAAAACAAATAGCATTATTGGTATATATTAAACATGGTAGAACATTTTTAAGACAAAATTTCAATATTTCTGATAAACAAAATATTAGTTTAAATGAGTTGATTGTCTCCATGATGAAACCCAGTGGTAACAGTATATGACGGCTGGTATGGGTACTAAAGTTTGAATCAAAATAAAGTACAGAACAACGTTTCGACCTTCTTAGGTCTTCTTCACGTTAAAGAAAAAATCTATACCAGCCGTCATATGAGTATATTTAAATATACTAGGGTGCGTAGTTTGAGTGAACATAGTTATTAATATATTTAAATATACTAGGGTGCGTAGTTTGAGTGAACATAGTTATTAATATATTTAAATATACTAGGGTGCGTAGTTTGAGTGAACATAGTTATTAATATATTTAAATATATTAGGGTGCGTAATTTGAGTGAACATAGTTATTAATATATTTAAATATATTAGGGTGCGTAGTTTGAGTGAACATAGTTATTAATATATTTAAATATATTAGGGTGCGTAGTTTGAGTGAACATAGTTATTAATATATTTAAATATACTAGGGTGCGTAGTTTGAGTGAACGTAGTTATTAATATATTTAAATATACTAGGGTGCGTAGTTTGAGTGAACATAGTTATTAATATATTTAAATATACTAGGGTGCGTAGTTTGAGTGAACATAGTTATTAATATATTTAAATATACTAGGGTGCGTAGTTTGAGTGAACATAGTTATTAATATATTTAAATATACTAGGGTGCGTAGTTTGAGTGAACATAGTTATTAATATATTTAAATATACTAGGTTGCGTAGTTTGAGTGAACATAGTTATTAATATATTTAAATATATTAGGGTGCGTAGTTTGAGTGAACATAGTTATTAATATATTTAAATATACTAGGGTGCGTAGTTTGAGTGAACATAGTTATTAATATATTTAAATATACTAGGGTGCGTAGTTTGAGTGAACATAGTTATTAATATATTTAAATATACTAGGGTGCGTAGTTTGAGTGAACATAGTTATTAATATATTTAAATATACTAGGGTGCGTAGTTTGAGTGAACATAGTTATTAATATATTTAAATATACTAGGGTGCATAGTTTGAGTGAACATAGTTATTAATATATTTAAATATACTAGGTTGCGTAGTTTGAGTGAACATAGTTATTAATATATTTAAATATACTAGGGTGCGTAGTTTGAGTGAACATAGTTAATATATTTAAATATACTAGGGTGCGTAGTTTGAGTGAACATAGTTATTAATATATTTAAATATACTAGGGTGCGTAGTTTGAGTGAACATAGTTATTAATATATTTAAATATACTAGGGTGCGTAGTTTGAGTGAACATAGTTATTAATATATTTAAATATACTAGGGTGCGTAGTTTGAGTGAACATAGTTATTAATATATTTAAATATACTAGGGTGCGTAGTTTGAGTGAACATAGTTATTAATATATTTAAATATACTAGGGTGCGTAGTTTGAGTGAACACAGTTATTAATATATTTAAATATACTAGGGTGCGTAGTTTGAGTGAACATAGTTATTAATATATTTAAATATACTAGGGTGCGTAGTTTGAGTGAACATAGTTATTAATATATTTAAATATACTAGGGTGCGTAGTTTGAGTGAACATAGTTATTAAAATGTTCTTAACGTGTTACGTCAATGCTTCCATTTTAAAAGTATTCTTCCAGATTTTTACAACATTGAATGAATTACAGTCAAAACAATCTATTTTAACTTTTTTCCAGAAATTCTTTGCTGTATTTTGTAAGATACCATATTTTACACTGTTATATATATATATATATAACCCACCCGCAATTACTGTTGGTATAATCTTAACCGGATATTTCTAGTACTATCCCAGAAGGCTTTTCGTGCAGCTACAGACATTGAACTGAACACTCCCTTGAGGCCCAAGACTACGTTTTACAACGAGCGACTGTTAGTGTCTTTAACAAAGCTGTGTCTGTGGAACCCATACACATGCTTGCACGAGCTCAACGTGCCAGAAATTCGCTTTTTATGCTTCTTCTCCCGACACGTGCACTCCAAACTGACGTAACGACCTGGCTCTGCGAATGTGAGAGCAAGAGACGTTTATATATATACATATATATATTCATACGCTTTTCGTTCAAATGTTGTACTCAATGAAACTGTGTGACATGTTACGGTTTGATCAATACTTATCAAAGTTCTCACATTCATCTTAACTAACATTTCAACTTTAAACATACCATCTATGGATATGTGAATTTTGTTACATTACGTGAACTTTTTGTTTGCTTAATATTATTCATTATTTTATGAGGCCTCGATATAACAAATATTTATAACACTTTTCTTTACCATTGTAAAATTAATAAACTTGTAAATAGAAACAGGAATTTCAGGAATCGTAACAGCTGAAGATGATCTGAGGTTAGAAATTAAAAAGTTTCGTAACAGCATGATTGGGTTTTATACACTAACAATTGGATTCGATATCTCTTGTTGATACAGAACACATCTTTAAGGTTGTGGCAAACGTCTCTATCCAAATACTATTGCTGTATCGTACTCGTAAGAATCTTCTAGTCAGATCAGTCCTAGCAACTGACATTGATTTGTATCTTTGGCTCGTATTTCAAAGGTATCAGTTATTACGTCGAGAATCTTGTAAATTCTTTGGAGTAGATAACCAGGTTTTACACTGTGACACTTTGTAACTCCATTTTTAACCAGGTTTTACACTGTGACACTTTGTAACTCCATTTTTATTAACAGACTGGTAATTTCGAGCACTACCATCGTAGTGGCTTTTGCTCGGAAGATTATCCAAGGTCCACAACCCACGAGTTAAATGGCATAATTATATTATAGCTTGAGGCCAATAGGTTGGGACTTTCAAGGCGTTAGTTAATAGGTTTTAAAATATTCCTAACTACAAAACTTAAATTTTTGTAAAGAAAAAAAAACCTTAGCAAATCATCTGTGAAATGTCTTTAATAAGATGTGATACCGTATGTTAAACATTGTAAAATGTTTTTTTATATAATACTACATGTTTGGCAGTAAAACAACGAACTGGTACTTACTATGGTAAAAGTATAAGGGCCCGGCATGGCCAGGTGGTTAAGACACTCGACTCGTAATCTGAGGATCGCATGTTCGAATCCCTGTCACACCAAGCATGCTTGCCCTTTCAGTCGTGGGGGCGTTATAAAGTGACGTTCAATCCTACTATTCGTTGGTAAAAGAGTAGCCCAAAAGTTGGCGGTTGATGATGATAACTAGCTGTCTTCCGTCTAGTCTTCCACTGCGAAATTAGGGATGGCTAACGCAGATAGCCCTCGAGTAGTTTTGTGCGAAATTCAGAAACAAACAAATTGATACTGTTTTAGAGAAGAAAAACTACCATCATATATATTTGAAAGAATATGGTTGGTTCGTTAAAGGTCTATTTGGTATAAAAATAGGGTTGAGATCCTAAAGCTATTATTGGTTCCTTCGAATGACATTTTAGGACTTGATGTGTTTTTTTTTTCCTTTGGGTATGTATCGACAAAAAGTGATGATAGCTAATCAAAAAGGATTCATGATGCGACTAAAGAAATGAAATGAAAATTGTTAACTACACTTGTAGCTTTGATAACAACAAACATTCATTCATCAGTTGGCTGGGCCGTGTATTTTGTTTAACCCAATATCGTGCGCCAAGTGGACTGTCTAACTAATGAATTAATATTTACATTGTCATCAGTGTTCTTAGTGTAGCTGCTGGTTTGACACCCAGTAAGTGTAGCTACTAGTTTGATAGCCAATTTTGATTTCATTTCTTTAAGGCGCACACTCAACCCTTTTTACCGCATCTTTTTCTCACATCTAACATGATTCTCATTAGATTTATTTATATTTGTGTGTTATAAAACGCTTGCGTTTCATAACGTGGTCCTTGATATTGTTTTGCAATGTTTGTTTATAGCTTATCCCGCTAATTTGTAAATTCATTTTTCTACAATATCTCAACTTTCACATTTTAAGAGCATGACAAACAATATGCAAATCATCGAGAAGTCTATTAACTCGTGAAGGATTGTAGGTTTGTCGTCTGAAGACGCTAAAGTTTTAAAAGGAAAGCCCACATTGTGAAATCTCTGCAGTTAGTGTTCGTCGCACACTTGACTTCATAACTTGTAAAGATGTTTTAAATTATCCTCAGTAGGGGGGGGGGCGGTTGCATTTATTTCTATGAAAGCATCGTTCAAATAAGTCCTTTTAGATTTTTAAACCTATCTTACTGCCTCCACTCTCATAATAGAGGATTATTTAGGGGTCCTTGGGGTTTACTGACCACAGATCTCCTAGAAAATTTACCATGATATATAAATAATCACCGGAGACAAGTTTTGTACATTTCTTGCATAGTTTTCTTTCCTGTGAGTTTAATAACTCGTAGGTAATGAATCCCCGTGGGTTCTTTTCATGGTTCTCGTCACATGTTCGGTCGTAACTCGTCAGACACCCTCCTCCCATAAATGTCATTTCTGTGTATTTGGAGATATATAAGATGGTATTACACGTGAAGTATTTCTAAATAATGTTGAATTTACAAACCAAAAATAAAAATTATAACATTAAATAATGTTTTTCATTCTAACCACTATTGATCTAAGAGAAAGGCAAAATAGTCTACTTGTTATACGTAGTCTAGTTTAGTAGGAAAATTCAGTGGTAATTATTTGCTTTGAAGTTCATTTTCAAACCTGGTTTCAGTTACAAAGTAAGTTTCATGTTACATTCGACAGAGAAAACAAAATGTTTTTATTCCTTACAGTATAATCATAACATGATATTCTTTCGTGAATATCACTTATGTGTTATACCATGCACAGTGTATCGATGTGCTTTTATTGTGTCCATCGTCCGTAGATATTATACATCATTTTGATATTAGCTTGTCGATATCTTCTCTAGTGATATATTGGTCTGTTAATATATCCTTGTTGGCGTATTATTTATCGCTAAAATTGTAGGTTTCAAAAATAACTTAAAGCAAAGCACATTTACTATTGATTTTACAGTTTTCGATATAGTTAATTGTTCTGTATTTCTATGGATGTTACTAATTTAGTTTTATAAGTCGCACAAATTCAATTTTTATTAAGTTGTAACGAGATTCGACCTGAGGACGACTAGTTTAAAAAGATGTTAATATGTCTTTTAGTAAGTTAAGTGTATTATGATACAAAATAATGGGTTTGGAAGGAAAATGTTGTTCCTGTGTAGTATCACTTGGAAACTTCTGTGATTGAAAATTGTTAACCAAATCAAATTAATCGATTGGTGGACAATAGGCGTGTGAATCACGGTTCTTATTTTAGTATTCAAAGTCCGGTTTTGGGCTTTCTCTGTGTCCTACAGAATCTTCGCATACCGAGGTCACAGAAGTATCTTCGACCATTTCTGCCGACCCTCGCAAATCATTACGTTTAAACAACCAAGGAAGAACTGGATCAATAAGTCGATAACGCTCTTCCCCCATACTGCACTGGCTTTTGGACTTGCTGCTTCATACGTATTTAATACTGGATAGCGCGTCTGGGTAGAACTACAGTTACTATGGAAACGACAATAAATAATAACGTATTGGAAACTTTCTCGTGTTCCGCATAATCAGGAATACAATGTTGTAGAACTAACACCAAGAGATCCACGTAATCAGGAATAGAATGTTGTAGAACTAACACAAAGAGATCCACGTAATCAGGAATAGAATGTTGTAGAACTAACACCAAGAGATCTGCGTAATCAGAAATAGAATGTTGTAGAACTAACACCAAGAGATCTGCGTAATCAGAAATAGAATGTTGTAGAACTAACACCAAGAGATCTGCGTAATCAGAAATAGAATGTTGTAGAACTAACACCAAGAGATCTGTGTAATCAGGAATAGAATGCTGTAGAACTAACACCAAGAGATCTATGTAATCAGGAATAAAATGCTGTAAAACTAACACCAAGAGATCTGCATAATCAGGAATAGAATGTTGTAGAACTAACACCAAGAGATCCGCGTAATCAGGAATAGAATGTTGTAGAACTAACACCAAGAGATCTGCGTGAACAGGAATAGAATGTTGTAGAACTAACACCAAGAGATCCGTGTAATCAGGAATAGAATGTTGTAGAACTAACACCAAGAGATCTGCGTGAACAGGAATAGAATGTTGTAGAACTAACACTAAGAGATCTGCGTGAACAGGAATAGAATGTTGTAGAACTAACACCAAGAGATCCGTGTAATCAGGAATAGAATGTTGTAGAACTAACACCAAGAGATCTGCGTGAACAGAAATAGAATGTTGTAGAACTAACACCAAGAGATCCGCATAATCAGGAATAGAATGTTGTAGAACTAACACCAAGAGATCTGCGTGAACAGGAATAGAATGTTGTAGAACTAACACCAAGAGATCCGCGTGAACAGGAATAGAATGTAGAACTAACACCAAGAGATCCATGTAATCAGGAATAGAATGTTGTAGAACTAACACCAAGAGATCCGTGTAATCAGGAATAGAATGTTGTAGAACTAACACCAAGAGATCTGCGTGAACAGGAATAGAATGTTGTAGTACTAACACCAAGAGATCCGCGTAATCAGGAATAGAATGTTGTAGAACTAACACCAAGAGATCTGTGTAATCAGGAATAGAATGTTGTAGAACTAACACCAAGAGATCTGCGTGAACAGGAATAGAATGTTGTAGAACTAACACCAAGAGATCCGCGTAATCAGGAATAGAATGTTGTAGAACTAACACCAAGAGATCTGCGTGAACAGGAATAGAATGTTGTAGAACTAACACCAAGAGATCTGCGTGAACAGGAATAGAATGTAGAACTAACACCAAGAGATTCGTGTAATTAGGAATAGAATGTTGTAGTACTAACACCAAGAGATCCGCGTAATCAGGAATAGAATGTTGTAGAACTAACACCAAGAGATCTGCGTGAACAGGAATAGAATGTAGAACTAATACCAAGAGATCCGTGTAATCAGGAATAGAATGTAGAACTAACACCAAGAGATCCGCATAATCAGGAATAGAATGTAGAACTAACACCAAGAGATCCGTGTAATCAGGAATAGAACATAGAACTAACACCAAGAGATCCGCGTAATCATGAATAGAATGTAGAACTAACACCGAGAGATCCGTGTAATCAGGAATAGAATGCTGTAGAACTAACACCAAGAGATCTCTGTAATCAGGAATAAAATGCTGTAAAACTAACACCAAGAGATCTGCATAATCAGGAATAGAATGTTGTAGAACTAACACCAAGAGATCTGCGTGAACAGGAATAGAATGTTGTAGTACTAACACCAAGAGATCCGCGTGAACAGGAATAGAATGTAGAACTAACACCAAGAGATCCGTGTAATCAGGAATAGAATGTAGAACTAACACCAAGAGATCCGCGTAATCATGAATAGAATGTAGAACTAACACCAAGAGATCCGTGTAATCAGGAATAGAACGTAGAACTAACACCAAGAGATCCGCGTAATCATGAATAGAATGTAGAACTAACACCAAGAGATCCGTGTAATCAGGAATAGAACGTAGAAGTAACACCAAGAGATCTGCATAATCAGGAATAGCATGTTGTAGAACTAACACCAAGAGATTCGCATAATCAGGAATAGCATGTTGTAGAACTAACACCAAGAGATTCGCATAATCAGGAATAGCATGTTGTAGAACTAACACCAAGAGATCTGCATAATCAGGAATAGAATGTTGTAGAACTAACACCAAGAGATCCACGTAATCAGGAATAGAATGTTGTAGAATTAACACCAAGAGATCCGCGTAATCAGCAATAGAATGTTGTAGAAAAAACACCAAGAGATCCGCGTAATCAGGAATAGAATGTTGTAGAACTAACACCAAGAGATCCGCATAATCAGCAATAGAATGTTGTAGAACTATAACACCAAGAGATCCGCATAATCAGCAATAGAATGTTGTAGAACTAACACCAAGAGATCTGCGTAATCAGGAATAGAATGCTGTAGAACTAACACCAAGAGATCCGCGTAATCAGGAATAGAATGCTGTAGAACTAACACCAAGAGATCCGCGTAATCAGGAATAGAATGTTGTAGAACTAACACCAAAAGAGATAGAGAGAAAAAAGTTTTCTAAGTTTATTTCTGGAAGTGTTGTCTTCCAAAGTAAAATGCTAAGCTTAAAGTGTTTACAAAAATTTTTGAAATAAATATACTTCTATAAAACAATAATGAAGGTGAACATTATATGTAATGTGATGTATTCATAGACATTAATATCATATGTAATGTGATGTATTCATAGACACTAATATCATATGTAATGTGATGTATTCATAGACACTAATGTCATATGTAATGTGATGTATTCATATACACTGTCATATGTAATGTGATGTATTCATAGACATTAATGTCATATGTAATGTGATGTATTCATAGACATTAATGTCATATATAATGTGATGTATTCATAGACATTAATATCATATGTAATGTGATGTATTCATAGACATTAATATCATATGTAATGTGATGTATTCATAGAAACTAATATCATATGTAATGTGATGTATTCATAGACACTAATATCATATGTAATGTGATGTATTCATAGACACTAATATCATATGTAATGTGATGTATTCATAGACACTAATATCATATGTAATGTGATGTATTCATAGACACTAATATCATATGTAATGTGATGTATTCATAGACACTAATATCATATGTAATGTGATGTATTCATAGACACTAATATCATATGTAATGTGATGTATTCATAGACACTAATATCATATGTAATGTGATGTATTCATAGACACTAATGTCATATGTAATGTGATGTATTCATAGACACTAATGTCATATGTAATGTGATGTATTCATAGACACTAATGTCATATGTAATGTGATGTATTCATAGACACTGTCATATGTAATGTGATGTATTCATAGACACTAATGTCATATGTAATGTGATGTATTCATAGACACTAATGTCATATGTAATGTGATGTATTCATAGACACCAATGTCATATGTAATGTGATGTATTCATAGACACCAATGTCATATGTAATGTGATGTATTCATAGACACTAATGTCATATGTAATGTGATGTATTCATAGACACCAATGTCATATGTAATGTGATGTATTCATAGACACTAATGTCATATGTAATGTGATGTATTCATAGACACTAATGTCATATGTAATGTGATGTATTCATAGACACTAATGTCATATGTAATGTAATGTATTCATAGACACTAATGTCATATGTAGTGTGATGTATTCATAGACACTAATGTCATATGTAGTGTGATGTATTCATAGACACTAATGTCATATGTAATGTGATGTATTCATAGACACTAATGTCATATGTAATGTGATGTATTCATAGACACTAATGTCATATGTAATGTGATGTATTCATAGACACTAATGTCATATGTAATGTGATGTATTCATAGACACTAATGTCATATGTAATGTGATGTATTCATAGACACTAATGTCATATGTAATGTGATGTATTCATAGACACTAATGTCATATGTAATGTGATGTATTCATAGACACTAATATCATATGTAATGTGATGTATTCATAGACACTAATATCATATGTAATGTGATGTATTCATAGACACTAATATCATATGTAATGTGATGTATTCATAGACACTAATGTCATATGTAATGTGATGTATTCATAGACGCTAATGTCATATGTAATGTGATGTATTCATAGACGCTAATGTCATATGTAATGTGATGTATTCATAGACGCTAATGTCATAATGTAATGTGATATATTCATAGACGCTAATGTCATGCGTGTAATGTGATGTATTCATAGACACTAATGTCATAACGTAATGTGATGTATTCATAGACGCTAATGTCATACGTAATGTGATGTATTCATAGACACTAATGTCATATGTAATGTGATGTATTCATAGACACTAATATCATATGTAATGTGATGTATTCATAGACACTAATATCATGTAATGTGATGTATTCATAGACACTAATATCATATGTAATGTGATGTATTCATAGACTAATATCATATGTAATGTGATGTATTCATAGACACTAATATCATATGTAATGTGATGTATTCATAGACACTAATGTCATATGTAATGTGATGTATTCATAGACACTAATGTCATATGTAGTGTGATGTATTCATAGACACTAATGTCATATGTAATGTGATGTATTCATAGACACTAATGTCATATGTAATGTGATGTATTCATAGACACTAATGTCATATGTAATGTGATGTATTCATAGACACTGTCATATGTAATGTGATGTATTCATAGACACTAATGTCATATGTAATGTGATGTATTCATAGACACTAATGTCATATGTAATGTGATGTATTCATAGACACTAATGTCATATGTAATGTGACGTATTCATAGACACTAATATCATATGTAATGTGATGTATTCATAGACTAATATCATATGTAATGTGATGTATTCATAGACTAATATCATATGTAATGTGATGTATTCATAGACACTAATGTCATATGTAATGTGATGTATTCATAGACACTAATGTCATATGTAATGTGATATCATATGTAATGTGATGTATTCATAGACACTAATGTCATATGTAATGTAATGTATTCATAGACACTAATGTCATATGTAATGTGATGTATTCATAGACACTAATGTCATATGTAATGTGATGTATTCATAGACACTAATGTCATATGTAATGTGATGTATTCATAGACACTAATGTCATATGTAATGTGATGTATTCATAGACACTAATGTCATATGTAATGTGATGTATTCATAGACACTAATGTCATATGTAATGTGATGTATTCATAGACACTAATGTCATATGTAATGTGATGTATTCATAGACACTAATGTCATATGTAATGTGATGTATTCATAGACACTAATGTCATATGTAATGTGATGTATTCATAGACACTAATGTCATATGTAATGTGATGTATTCATAGACACTAATGTGATGTATTCATAGACACTAATGTCATATGTAATGTGATGTATTCATAGACACTAATATCATATGTAATGTGATGTATTCATAGACACTAATATCATATGTAATGTGATGTATTCATAGACACTAATATCATATGTAATGTGATGTATTCATAGACTAATATCATATGTAATGTGATGTATTCATAGACACTAATGTCATATGTAATGTGATGTATTCATAGACACTAATGTCATATGTAATGTGATGTATTCATAGACACTAATGTCATATGTAATGTGATGTATTCATAGACACTAATGTCATATGTAATGTGATGTATTCATAGACACTAATGTCATATGTAATGTGATGTATTCATAGACACTAATGTCATATGTAATGTGATGTATTCATAGACACTAATGTCATATGTAATGTGATGTATTCATAGACACTAATGTCATATGTAATGTGATGTATTCATAGACACTAATGTCATATGTAATGTGATGTATTCATAGACACTAATATCATATGTAATGTGATGTATTCATAGACTAATATCATATGTAATGTGATGTATTCATAGACTAATATCATATGTAATGTGATGTATTCATAGACACTAATGTCATATGTAATGTGATGTATTCATAGACACTAATATCATATGTAATGTGATGTATTCATAGACACTAATGTCATATGTAATGTAATGTATTCATAGACACTAATGTCATATGTAATGTGATGTATTCATAGACACTAATGTCATATGTAATGTGATGTATTCATAGACACTAATGTCATATGTAATGTGATGTATTCATAGACATTAATATATGTAATGTGATGTATTCATACACACTAATGTCATATGTAATGTGATGTATTCATAGACACTAATATATGTAATGTGATGTATTCATAGACACTAATATATGTAATGTGATGTATTCATAGACACTAATGTCATATGTAATGTGATGTATTCATAGACACTAATGTCATATGTAATGTGATGTATTCATAGACACTAATGTCATATGTAATGTGATGTATTCATAGACACTGTCATATGTAATGTGATGTATTCATAGACTCTAATGTCATATGTAATGTGATGTATTCATAGACACTAATGTCATATGTAATGTGATGTATTCATAGACACTGTCATATGTAATGTGATGTATTCATAGACACTGTCATATGTAATGTGATGTATTCATAGACACTGTCATATGTAATGTGATGTATTCATAGACACTAATATCATATGTAATGTGATGTATTCATAGACACTAATATCATATGTAATGTGATGTATTCATAGACACTAATATCATATGTAATGTGATGTATTCATAGACACTAATATCATATGTAATGTGATGTATTCATAGACACTAATGTCATATGTAATGTGATGTATTCATAGACACTAATATCATATGTTATGTGATGTATTCATAGACACTAATGTCATATGTAATGTGATGTATTCATAGACACTAATGTCATATGTAATGTGATGTATTCATAGACACTGTCATATGTAATGTGATGTATTCATAGACACTAATGTCATATGTAATGTGATGTATTCATAGACACTAATGTCATATGTAATGTGATGTATTCATAGACACTAATGTCATATGTAATGTGATGTATTCATAGACACTAATGTCATATGTAATGTGATGTATTCGTAGTCACCGTCTAACATCATATGTAATGTGATGTATTCGTAGTCACCGTCTAACATCATATGTAATGTGATGTATTCGTAGTCACCATCTAACATCATATGTAATGTGATGTGTTCGTAGTCACCGTCTAACATCATATGTAATGTGATGTGTTCGTAGTCACCGTCTAACATCATATGTAATGTGATGTGTTTACGTGAGTCACCGTCTAACATCATATGTAATGTGATGTATTCGTAGTCACCGTCTAACATCATATGTAATGTGATGTATTCGTAGTCACCGTCTAACATCATATGTAATGTGATGTATTCGTAGTCACCGTCTAACATCATATGTAATGTGATGTATTCGTAGTCACCGTCTAACATCATATGTAATGTGATGTATTCGTAGTCACCGTCTAACATCATATGTAATGTGATGTATTCGTGAGCAGTCACCGCCTAACATCATATGTAATGTGATGTATTCGTGAGTCACCGCCTAACATCATATGTAATGTGATGTATTCGTAGTCACCGTCTAACATCATATGTAATGTGATGTATTCGTAGTCACCGTCTAACATCATATGTAATGTGATGTATTCGTAGTCACCGTCTAACATCATATGTAATGTGATGTGTTCGTAGTCACCGTCTAAAATCATATGTAATGTGATGTGTTCATAGACACTAACATCATATGTAATGTGATGTGTTCAGAGACACTAACATCATATGTAATGTGATGTGTTCATAGACACTAACATCATATGTAATGTGATGTATTCGTAGTCACCGTCTAACATCATATGTAATGTGATGTGTTTGTAGTCACCGTCTAAAATCATATGTAATGTGATGTGTTCATAGACACTAACATCATATGTAATGTGATGTGTTCAGAGACACTAACATCATATGTAATGTGATGTGTTCATAGACACTAACATCATATGTAATGTGATGTATTCGTAGTCACCGTCTAACATCATATGTAATGTGATGTATTCGTAGTCACCGTCTAACATCATATGTAATGTGATGTATTCGTAGTCACCGTCTAACATCATATGTAATGTGATGTATTCGTAGTCACCGTCAACATCATATGTAATGTGATGTGTTCGTAGTCACCGTCAACATCATATGTAATGTGATGTGTTCGTAGTCACCGTCAACATCATATGTAATGTGATGTGTTCGTAGTCACCATCAACATCATATGTAATGTGATGTATTCGTAGTCACTGTCCAACATCATATGTAATGTGATGTATTCGTAGTCACTGTCTAACATCACGTGTTATGCAATGTATTCATAGCCATCGTCTAACATCACATGTAAGACATGTAATGTGATGTATTCCATATTCTTTACTTATAACCAGTAGGTGTTTAGTGTACTGTAGTTATATCCATTATTCTGTATTCTTTATTTATAGCCACTATGTGTTCAGTGTACTGTTGTTATATCCATTATTCTGTATTCTTTATTTATAGCCACTATGTGTTCAGTGTACTGTAGTTATATCCACAAGGTGTTCAGTGTACTCTATTTATATCCACTAGGTACCGATTCTTTAAAATCTTAAGTTGTTGATTTCTTAATATTTTTCATTTTTTTCTTCAGGTTGGGTAACATTTCAAGTGCTCTATACCCACACCTGTTTGTATCCATAATTATGGATTTTGTGAACATGTTGGAAGATTTCTCAAGGACAGTTGAAGAGCATTTGTTACATGATGTAAGGAAGTTTTGTGATCAACGTATACCTGTTTTGATTTTGATTGTTGCTCAAAGTAGAAGTCGTTTGAGGTAATGCTTTCCAACATAGATCTTACACCACTGTAATATGAGCATTGTTATTCATATTGGCTCAACAGCTCATCACCTGCCATCATCAGTGACTGTGACTCCCCTTCCTGCATGTATTATTGAAACTGAGACATCCTCTGACATGGGTCCAGGTGTTGAGTAAGTTCTCCATTGTATTTTAATTCATAAACAAACTTTAATATTGTATAGGTGATGGTAAAGTTTTTAAAGTTTAAAATTTAATCAGAGAAATTTATTTTGAGAGCATTAGTCATATCGTAATGATATATTAACTTTAATAGGTGTACCTTTATCAATAAGTTATAGTAAGTGCTGGAACATTATATATATATTAGGTTGAGGAATAATTCATGAGCATTTTTAAATAATTTCATTCAAGCATTACATGCAAGACTATACAATACTTTAATGCATGAACACATTACACCCAAAACATTTATTATGATACTTTATTTCATGTAATACCTAGGTATATAGTATGCATTGTTTTAAACGAAATTGCAAGAAATTAAATGCGAAAAGCAGATGGTGTCGAAAATGCTCGATTTTGTCCACTTGACATTCCATTTAATGAGCTGAAAATGAAAGCAAAATTAAAGACATATGAAAATCAAACACACCATCTATTAGAGCAAAAATTATCTACCAAATGACATGAAATATTTTGCGAAAGCGTTTCATTTATGAATATATTTTTTTAACTTGAAAAAACGCTCGCGAATTATTCCTCAACCCAATATATATACATTAAAATGGAATACAAAATAATTATATAGAAGGTGTAGGTGTTTCAATAAACCCAATACAACATCCTTCATTTATAAAGGTATATATGTAAACGATGTTACTGTTAGTACTGACTATACTTACATATTTTTCTTCAAACTGTTTATTTTACTTGATTTATAGTATGTTTAGATATCTGAAAATTAGTAGTTTATGTAGATTCCTGAAAATCAGGTTTTTTCACTTTTAAAACTGTATAGAACATACATATACTGTGTATATTTACTGTACACTGATTTATTTATTATAATAATAACAGGTAAACTATAGTCCTGGTTATGTTAAAGCTTCATAAGGGTAGTTAATATTTTATATGAAACAAACTTATAATGAACAAACATGCTTCTTCAGAGTAACATTCCAAGACAATGCAGTCCGTATGCAAAGTGTTCAGTCGTGAGCACATTGATCAGGAATGTGAGAACATTAATGTAAACTGAATAAACTGGTTTTAATTTTTGTGTGATGGATGTGTTACTCATTTAAAGTAAAAAATCAGTAGCCCTAGTTATATTAGTTTCACTTTATTTTTAAAATACTTGAAATGTATGAATGTAAATGTTTATGACAGTTATAAAATTTAAGTACTTAGAAGTAAAGTTCTTATAAATATACCTGTATAAATACATAATCCTGAATACAACAAACATAAAGGTTAGAGATGATGGTAACTGTGTTACTGAAACTTGGTTGAAATATGTAATAATGATTATATCTTTCATTGTGCTATCAGATGTAGGTGTTATGTTTTTACACTTAAATCTACTTATATAGTATCATCTAAAATGTAGGAATGTTGTTCACATGTAGTTGGTTGTCATTATGAATATGACACAATATGATGATACATGTAATGGTGTAGGTGTAAACAGCAGGATCTAGTTATGATGATACATGTAATGTATCAGGATCTAGTTTATTACATACTTTATGTTAAATGAATTGGCCAGATTTTCTTTTCAAGTTTACTAACATTTTGTCTAGGCATAAACCAGTAGAGGTGTCAGAGGAGTACACAGAACCTATTGGAGCAACACCACCATCAGTATCTACTGCACCAGTACAGCAGTTACCCCGCCATGAAAGAAAACCTTATGCCCACAGTCCACATCCAGGGTACATGTATCCAGGATGTTTTGGGTTACCTTATCAAGTAGGCTGAACTTTAGTGTATTATCCTAGGATAAAAGTGATAAGTGCTCATAATTAACAAGACTGCTTGTTAACATCACATATTTATTTAATTTATAAAGGACTTTTTATTTAAACAACTAAGCAGAATGTGCTAAAGTATAAGATACTTGTCAAGTAGTGTTAGTTTTCATAAGCTGTTGATGTGCATATTCAAGGTATTTATCAGATGGTGTTCTTTTTGATAAGTTGTTCATGTGCATATTCAAGGTACTTGTCAAGTAGTGTTAGTTTTCATAAGCTGTTGATGTGCATATTCAAGGTACTTGTCAAATAGTGTTAGTTTTCATAAACTGTATTCAAGGTACTTGTTGGATAGTGTTAGTTTTTAGTAGGTGAATATATTATATTTTAATATTTTACCATAGTGTATTGTACTAGTTACATGTTTTTGCTTTAGCCACTTTAGGATGAATGTATTACGTGTCACTAATTTAACCTTACATATTGTACCAGTACCAGTTAGATATTGAGGTTTTAGACACTACAGTGTGAATGTTTGTTTCATTGTTACAGGATCATAATTATGGTGCACCTCCACCCCCTTCACCCCCTCAATCCCCTTGTCCCAAAGTTAATGGATCCATTGATGAGGACACAAGCTTTTCTGTTATCTCTACAACATCCACAAATAATGATACAGAAACACAAGAAGAGAGTATAACAAGGTGTATTTGGTAAGTGTCTTCATTTTTATTGTGTTTGTCTTTTTTTTGAATATGCTAAATGCAAGAAGACAGTATAACAAGGTGTATTTGGTAAGTGTCTTCATTTGTATTGTGTTTCTTACTCTAAACATACTGACCGATTAAGGGTAATAAAGTGTAGTTTTGTTTTATTTGAGAGAAAATTGAGAAGTCTTCAAAACTCATGTGTAAGAATTTGTTGACTTTTGTTAATAATATTATTTCCAGTATTGTTTATTTAGTGTTCTTCTCTTTCTCAGTGGATTTAATCGTGATGATGAATACATGATTTGCTGTGACAAGTGTTGGTGAGTATAAATATCTGTGGTTGTTGTGTTTTAATATTGTGTAGAATGTTAATGTGTATCTAATTACTTCCTCCCATCAAGAGTTGTAAATGTATTTCCAGAAATAACACTTTTCAATCCTCTGTCATTTGCTACAACTAGTTAGGCTGAAAAATTTGTACTTTGAAAACTCTCTTTGAATAAAATATAAACTGTATATGTCTGTTACACATGTAAAGTATGATTTTAATCATCAAGACTTGAAATAAGTTTATGAATTTGAAACTTCTCAGATTACCATATCTGTCTATTAACAAACAGTTGTGTATGTGTGGTTTGTCAAAACTATACATTGTATGAGTTACTGTGAGCATGAGATTGTGTTATGGCTAGAAAAGCCAAACTTTACCTTTTTAGACTGAGACTGGTAATCTTTACAGAGTATAATGGTAAATTGGTAAGGTACCTTCCATTAGATCAGTGCGTATAAGTAATAAATTCTCTCTCTTATCAGCGTGTGGCAACATGTTGACTGCATGGGGCTTGATAGGAATAGTATTCCCGATACTTACCTTTGTGAGAAATGTGAACCTCGTAAAGTTGACAGACACAAAGCTAAAGCATTGCAAATTAGAAAGAAGGAAGAAATGACCGGTCAGTATTTTTTTTTTTAAATATTTTCATAATACCATTAAAGTTTTGCAGTATTAAATATAAAACCTATTAACTGTGTCATTATATTTTAAAAGAAATAAGCTATGTACTGGCTAAATAATTATTACAGTATTTTTCTACTGGTTTAAATATGAAAATAAATAAAGGTTTGCGAGTGAAACTATTTTAAAATGTAAAATACTCAGACTTCTAACATGGTTAAAAACCTTTATTCCATGACATTACAGGTTCTGATTCAAATCATGTCTTTCTCAGGATAACAAAATGTGTAGAATGTTTATTGTAAGGCTTTTTATTAATCATAAAAAGTAAGGTTTTTAGTTGCATTCTCAAAACATTGATTGTTGGAATATTTTAATTGTATTTGCGTGTACTGTAAGATCTTTCACATCAGTTAATCATTTGTGTTATATAAAATACATTACAAGTAAGTTTTATTAGAAGTTTACCTTTAGGCTTCAGTAGTTGAAGCTTTGGAGATCTAGGTTTTTATGTTATTTGCAGAACTTTGGACGTGAGCATTATTTAAGTCTTTAAATATAGAAAAGTAAGAAGTTGATTACACATTGTTGTAAATTGTAATATTCAAGCTCAGTTTATTGAAACAAAGTTCTCCTTGCTGAAGATCACATTTGTGTTTTCAAGGAGCACAAAATAGAAAACAAGAGAGGAGTAGGAGCAGGAGTGGTCAAAGCAGAACAAACAAGAAAGTCAGGGTATGTGTCTGTTTCTGTAACCATAACTGTACTGTCAAGTAAAGAAATGTCAAGGTGTGTGTCTGTTTCTGTAACCTTAACTGTACTGTCAAGTAAAGAAATGTCAAGGTGTGTGTCTGTTTCTGTAACCTTAACTGTACTGTCAAGTAAAGAAATGTCAAGGTGTGTGTCTGTTTCTGTAACCTTAACTGTACTGTCAAGTAAAGAAATGTCAAGGTGTGTGTCTGTTTCTGTAACCTTAACTGTACTGTCAAGTAAAGAAATGTCAAGGTGTGTGTCTGTTTCTGTAACCTTAACTGTACTGTCAAGTAAAGAAATGTCAAGGTGTGTGTCTGTTTCTGTAACCTTAACTGTACTGTCAAGAAATGTCAAGGTGTGTGTCTGTTTCTGTAACCTTAACTGTACTGTCAAGAAATGTCAAGGTGTGTGTCTGTTTCTGTAACCTTAACTGTACTGTCAAGTAAAGAAATGTCAAGGTGTGTGTCTGTTTCTGTAACCTTAACTGTACTGTCAAGTAAAGAAATGTCAAGGTGTGTGTCTGTTTCTGTAACCTTAACTGTACTGTCAAGTAAAGAAATGTCAAGGTGTGTGTCTGTTTCTGTAACCTTAACTGTACTGTCAAGTAAAGAAATGTCAAGGTGTGTGTCTGTTTCTGTAACCTTAACTGTACTGTCAAGAAATGTCAAGGTGTGTGTCTGTTTCTGTAACCTTAACTGTACTGTCAAGTAAAGAAATGTCAAGGTGTGTGTCTGTTTCTGTAACCTTAACTGTACTGTCAAGAAATGTCAAGGTGTGTGTCTGTTTCTGTAACCTTAACTGTACTGTCAAGTAAAGAAATGTCAAGGTGTGTGTCTGTTTCTGTAACCTTAACTGTACTGTCAAGTAAAGAAATGTCAAGGTGTGTGTCTGTTTCTGTAACCTTAACTGTACTGTCAAGAAATGTCTTTCTACTTTTAACATTCTGGTGATTGTATGGATGAAGTGTGTATTTTTTAGTGCAAATATTTTGTTTGCTGAGATGAAGTTATAAATAATCACATAACAAATTGCTAATTCTACAGTTTTTATGTCATATGGAAAAAAAATAAATGTTTCTTAAGAGTTATTCAGGAGGTTTTAATTTGAAGTTTAATTTAGCACATTTAAAAAAGGATTTGGTATATTTATAAATGTTATGAGAATCTTTTGTTAGCAGGTTAACAGTGAAGAAGGTGCAGTGGAGGTAAAAGTTAGAAGAAAAGTATGTGGACAGTTTTTGTATATATTATTCAGTTTCCAAACTTAAATTCTGATCAGATAAATTTAATTATTCCTTCTTTGATAGATTGTTTAGACAGAGTTTTCATAATGAAACCAAGTTGAATGGACCTGAACACAAAAGTGGAAGACTTTCTAACCTTTGTCCTCTATATTTGTGTTTACAGCTGGCAGGTGCTGTCTATTCAACTTAGTTTCTTAAGAATTTCTTGTTAATACGTGGGTCCCTGTCTGTCTTCTGAATTCTGGAGTTCTAGAAGTAGTTAAAAAATGGATTAGACAATAAAAATGAATTTCCTAACAATATGTGGAATTTTTAACTATTATATGAGTACTGGAAATGTTTTTAAAGTAGTGTACTATTAGCTCAAAATGAGAGGAAAACAATTAATTTCTCTGCCTTTCTGTTCAAGTTATTTTTCATGTTAATTATCATAATATTGTTTTTAAAGTAGTGTACTATTAGCTCAAAATGAGAGGAAAACAATTAATTTCTCTGCCTTTCTGTTCAAGTTATTTTTCATGTTAATTATCATAATATTGTTTTAAAGTAGTGTACTATTAGCTCAAAATGAGAGGAAAACAATTAATTTCTCTGCCTTTCTGTTCAAGTTATTTTTCATGTTAATTATCATAATATTGTTTTTAAAGTAGTGTACTATTAGCTCAAAATGAGAGGAAAACAATTAATTTCTCTGCCTTTCTGTTCAAGTTATTTTTCATGTTAATTATCATAATATTGTTTTTAAAGTAGTGTACTATTAGCTCAAAATGAGAGGAAAACAATTAATTTCTCTGCCTTTCTGTTCAAGTTATTTTTCATGTTAATTATCATAATATTGTTTTTAAAGTAGTGTACTATTAGCTCAAAATGAGAGGAAAACAATTAATTTCTCTGCCTTTCTGTTCAAGTTATTTTTCATGTTAATTATCATAATATTGTTTTTAAAGTAGTGTACTATTAGCTCAAAATGAGAGGAAAACAATTAATTTCTCTGCCTTTCTGTTCAAGTTATTTTTCATGTTAATTATCATAATATTGTTTTTAAAGTAGTGTACTATTAGCTCAAAATGAGAGGAAAACAATTAATTTCTCTGCCTTTCTGTTCAAGTTATTTTTCATGTTAATTATCATAATATTGTTTTTTAAAGTAGTGTACTATTAGCTCAAAATGAGAGGAAAACAATTAATTTCTCTGCCTTTCTGTTCAAGTTATTTTTCATGTTAATTATCATAATATTGTAGTTATTTGATAAACTTGTTGTCAAATGCAGTTTGTTCAGTTGTGAATTTCTTACATATTTAGAGTAAGTGTAAAAGTGGCAACACCAGCACAGCTGATGAAGAAGAACAGGAAGCGTGGGTCCTCCACATGAACCTGAAAGAGTGGATTGACAGTTATGAACAGGCTGTCACCAATCAGTACACACCAGAGGTTCAGCTTCTAGCAGGGGTTATGAGAGTTCATGTAAGTTTAGATATAGATTCAGTTTTGTTTCTGTATTGTTTGATGTGGAGTATATCTACTTTCATCATTTGTGGTTGGTATAAGCAGTTAGTTTCATTTAATAGACTTGCGTATTTTATCTGTTGTGTCATTTTCTTAATGTTTGTTGCTTTGAGTTGTACATTATAATATTATTGTAATTGTTGTTCTATGCAGAATGAACTTGTATCAGAACAGTTACAGGCTCAATTATGTAAAGTATCTGAAATCTCCAAAACTCAAAGATGTCTAGTTTCTACTCAACACATTAAAAAGGAACAGGTCATTGTAGAATACAGAGGACGTTTCCTGACTTTATCACAGTTTCATGGACAACATCCCGTTTTTAGGAGCAGGTGAGTTACTGCATGGGTTGTTTCAAGACACTTGTATCTCCTTTGTATTTTGTAAAATGAATTTTATAAATTGTGTAAAGGTAAGCAAAAATTAGCCGATGAATATATGACCTTTGGTTTACAAGTTATAAAACAATGAGTGTGTTACTGACCTTGGAAGTATTAAACTTTAACCCTTCCTTCCTGAAGCAAGCTGTGTTTTCAATAATCACTTAACCCAATAAGATTAGCACCATTTTTATATTCCTTTCTGTGCATGACACTGCATTACCTTCAAAATATAATTAAATTGTTTTTACTATCAATGTATTTCAATGAAATTATTATAACTAATTCCTTTAAAATTGAAAGTATCAAATTATCTAAGATTTCATTCCTTGGTTTTACAAAAGAAACCTCTACAATATTAATTTGTGTTTATTCTGTCACATACAGTGCTTGTGGTTACAAACATTGACCTGGTTACAACTGTGTGTAAATAAATGTAGATGTTCAAAGTTTTGTGTGTATACCGGTTCCTTGCAAGCAATTTGAGAACATCCCAAGAATTTCTGTTGGACACAACAGTTGTAAAAGTTTCCTCAGTCTCATATAAGCTACTCCCTCTTGTAAAGTAGAAGCTCTGTTGCTAAGTGACAATTTTAATTTGGATGCTGTTCCTATAGCTAAAAAGGAGTCAATTTCATGTTTAACTGGTGTTTGACAGAGGAAGTTGAAAAACTTGTTGAGAGTGGAGCTCCCTAGCACTTAGCTGTTTTTTCTTGTCTTATACTATAATGATAGTTTGATAAAGAGTGACACTAAATTTAGGTTTTACTTTTATATTTTACTTCATTATGCATTATTTGTTTTAAAAATCATATTTGAAAGGTGTAGTGATTCTTTTAAGTTTTTCTATGTGTCACTTTGCTGGCCATGCATTATAAAGAGAGACAAGAGGAGACTTGTTGCCCATTATAACTTTATTTTGCACACTTGTTGAGGTGTGTAAACTTACATAATAACAGATAAAGAATTGGAAAAGAAATAAAAACATTAAAATTAAAAAAAACTTTTGAAGAGCTAAATTAAGCATATGACTCAAAGAAATAATTTGAAGATTATTCACTAAAGTAAGAACTTATTTCCATATCTTAATTTTAAACATTTCATTACACTCTGTATTGATAATAATAACTAGAGCTAGTAATACAGTAGAGAAAGTGTAAATATAAACATTTACCTTAAAAATTTCTGTTATTCATTTAAGAGTTTCTTGAAGTTATTCAAGTGAAATGTTAATCTATGACAATAAACAGTATTTTTATATTTAAAATGAAGATCACTTTGCAGGTGAATTGTTAGGTTCTGAGTGCAGATAACTGCACTAAATAATGATTTGTTCTTAGAAATAGTAGAAAAATAACTACGTTAAATAATGATTTGTATAACAGAAATAGTAAAAAAAAGATCACAATAAAATATGTTTCTGAATTACATACTTTTAGGAAAGTTCTTGTCAAATTTCAGACAATTTCATCTACTAGTTTCGTTTCTTTGGCACGAAATATGGTAAGAGTGATGTTAGCTATGGGCAGTGCCCATAGCCAGAAGTTGGAGAGTTAAGTAGTTATGAGTCACTGCTATGAAGATAAGATACAAAATAATTGTGAAACTCACTGAATGGCATGAGAAGATATATCAGTATAATTATACCAAGACAATATTAAACTTTTTTCTGAGAGACAGCTAGTAAGACAATTTTAAACTTTCTTAAGGACAACTAGCAAGACAGTTCTTAATGTGAAGTATATGAAGGTTTTATTCTTTATACAAAAACATAGTTTCTTTAGACATTACTATAAACTTACAGAATATAAATAACTAAGAATAAACAATGTAATGGTTGAACTGTATTTGCTTTAGGGTTTTCCCATTTGTTCTGTTCCACAAACCTCATGAAGATGAAGAAGGGATCTGTGTTGATGCAAGGGACTATGGTAACATTGCAAGGTTTATACATGAGTCGTCGTGTACCCCAAATGCTGAAGTTAGTGTTTCAGAATATTTAGTTTTTTCTTTTCATTTATGAATATTATTACCAGTAATACCTACAGATGAATTTATAATGTGTATGTAATTCTAAACAATCATTGGTATACAGTTATTTTAAAAATTAAGTGTAAAATAAATTCTTCATAAAATATTTGATATTTTTATTTTTTTGCTTTTAAAGGCTGTTTGTCAGTTGTTTTTCTTATTCAAGAAATAAAACAAAATTTCTCTTCATACTTTAAGGTTTTTTTCTTACAAAGTCAGACAAATGTAATTAGTTTCATTCTAGTTAAGAAGTCAGCAAGTTGTGTCACTCACAAAAATTCCAGTGGTTTTTAAAAAGAGACCCAGGACTCTCCCAAAGAATGATGATAAACTGTTTCTAAGACATCGATTTTGGGGTCTCTTATAAAAACAATAATCTTTTCACAAAATTATTCCAGTAATAAATCTCTAGAAAACACAACATCTTTGTGTTCTAAGAGCATGTTTATTGACTTTTAAGGGTACAGTTAAGTTTCCCACAGTGATAGAAAAGGTTTATTCCTAACTGTTGTTTTCTTTTATCTTGCAGTTTTAATTTTCCAAATAAATTGTCATTATTGAACATTGAAGAATAATTGATGAGAGATTGACTGACTTCATTGTTCTAGGTAAGACATGCTATTCTCAATGGTCTGCTGCATCTGTATATATTTTCTCGAAAAGATATCAAGAAAGAACAGGAAATCACAATTCCATTTGATTTTGTGTCTGAAGATGGGTGAGTGTATAATAAGTGGAACATCTTGAGATTGGTCTTTTATTTATATACATGTTAATATTTAATAAAGTAATTCATGTAGTTCTATTTTCTTCCAGAAATCTTTACACAGATGTTGTATCCTGCTGTAGCTTTATATACACGGATGTTTTACAGATGTTGTATCCTGCTGTTGCTTTACATACACGAATGTTTTACAGATGTTGTATCCTGCTGTTACTTTACATACACGAATGTTTTACAGATGTTGTATCCTGCTGTTGCTTTACATACACGAATGTTTTACAGATGTTGTATCCTGCTGTTACTTTACATACACGAATGTTTTACAGATGTTGTATCCTGCTGTTACTTTACATACACGGATGTTTTACAGAGGTTGTATCCTGCTGTTGCTTTACATACACGAATGTTTTACAGATGTTGTATCCTGCTGTTACTTTACATACACGGATGTTTTACAGATGTTGTATCCTGCTGTTACTTTACATACACGGATGTTTTACAGATGTTGTATCCTGCTGTAGCTTTACATACACAGATGTTTTACAGATGTTGTATCCTGCTGTAGCTTTACATACACAGATGTTGTATCCTGCTGTAGCTTTACATACACAGATGTTGTATCCTGCTGTAGCTTTACATACACAGATGTTGTATCCTGCTGTAGCTTTACATACACAGATGTTGTATCCTGCTGTAGCTTTACATACACAGATGTTGTATCCTGCTGTAGCTTTACATACACAGATGTTGTATCCTGCTGTAGCTTTACATACACAGATGTTTTACAGATGTTGTATCCTGCTGTAGCTTTACATACACAGATGTTTTACAGATGTTGTATCCTGCTGTAGCTTTACATACACAGATGTTTTACAGATGTTGTATCCTGCTGTAGCTTTACATACACAGATGTTTTACAGATGTTGTATCTGTAGCTTTACATACACGGATGTTTTACAGATGTTGTATCATGCTGTAGCTTCACATGCATGGAAGTTTTACATAGTGCATCCAAATTTAAGTATATCTATGCATTGTTGCAAGAAAAACATGATGAAACGTGTGTGAATGAGCAGGTAAAATTGCTAAGGTAATTTACAATAATTTATATTTACTCTTCAGTCAGTATTATTTGACAAAACGTTTTTTAATACATTTGTGACCCATCAGTATCTCTGAAGTCAAGTTTCATAGGTGTTGATTTGAGGAAGTTCATTAAATTTGATAGTTCGAATTTACTGTAGTATGTTTTATGTGTTCAAAATATAGATTAAGAAATGTGATATAATGTTGAGAGTCAGTGTTTTTACTTGTACAGTAACACAGGTGTACAGTGCGCATGTGGCAAGCAGAACTGTGGTGGCAGTTCCACATTATTCTGGGTCCAGAACCATAATAAGAGGTAAGTGTGGTGTCAGTGTACATTTTGATTTAGGTGAAAGAATATGGTAATTGGGTTTTAAGAGACAAAAAATGATACTATATGGCAAATGGATTGTTTGTCATGAACAAAAGGATAAAAAAAGATAGAAACTTGTTTATAAATCTGACAGTGATTGATTTATTGGTAATAATAGTTTTTTTATTTCAAGAATAGGTGCATGAAACTTAGATTTAGTCAGATGAGGTGTGCACATTAAATGTCAAAGTTTGTAATTTATATCACAGATCTAACACATTGGTGCTGTGAGTTTATATATGAATGATCAGTGATATGGTTGTGTAAAGTTACCAGATAGCTATAAGTTTTGTATGTGAGGTATTCTTTGTAAAATACTAATACCACAAATATTACACGTTAATTACCATATCTTGTATTTATGTTTGTTTGTTTGTTTGTTATAATATAGCAATGATATTAGATGGTGGTCTAGACCAAGCATATATCTGTTGATTTTTTTGTTCACCTACAACAGCCACTTTTGCACTCCTTATAAATTATAGAGTCAGAAGTTATATGTATTGCTTTCTTTATACTTAGATAGTAGTTAGGATGTTACTATAAACTTTTACTATCCTACTTCACAACCCAAAGTCTTAGTTAGGATGTTACTATAAACTTTTACTATCCTACTTCTCTACCCAAAGTCTTAGTTAGGTTGTTACTATAAACTTTTACTATCCTACTTCACTACCCAAAGTCTTAGTTAGGATGTTACTATAAACTTTTACTGTCCTACTTCTCTACCCAAAGTCTTAGTTAGGTTGTTACTATAAACTTTTACTATCCTACTTCTCTACTTAAAGTCTTAGTTAGGATGTTACTATAAACTTTTACTGTCCTACTTCTCTACCCAAAGTCTTAGTTAGGTTGTTACTATAAACTTTTACTATCCTACTTCTCTACTTAAAGTCTTAGTTAGGATGTCACTTGAAACTTTTACTGTCCTACTTCTCTACCCAAAGTCTTAGTTAGGTTGTTACTATAAACTTTTACTATCCTACTTCTCTACTTAAAGTCTTAGTTAGGATGTCACTTGAAACTTTTTGTATCCTACTTCACTACCCAAAGTCGTAGTTAGGATGTCACTTGAAACTTTTATTTTGCTATTCAATGACGGACAGTAAATAAATTAGAAAAAAGGCAAGATATTAAATTTTGGGCACAGTATGACCAGGTGGTTAAGGCACTCGACTTGTAATCCGAGGGTCGTGGGATTGAGTCCCTGTCACACCAAACATGCCCTTTCAGCTGTGGGGGCTTTATAATGTGACTGTCAATCCCACTATTCATTGGTAAAAGCATTGTCCAAGAGTTGGCAGTAGATGGTGATGACTAACTGCCTTTCATCTCATTTTACACTGCTAAATTAGGGATAACTAGTGCAGATATCCTTCGTGTAGCTTTGCAGGAAATTAAAAAAACCAACAAAAAACATGTTGTGATTCTAATTCCAGAAGACATTAAGGATTTTCTAAAATATTAATAACTTAAAACTGGTAGTTAGGATATTACATTAAGATATATATCATAATATTAAATATTTTAATAAAGCTGTCTGTATCTTATGTCACTTTCTAAATGTTTATCTCTAATACTACATAAAGCTGTCTGTATCACACTTCATTATACAAAGGTTTAGACAGAACTAATGCTTCAAGTCCTCATTATTTATTAGGTTATGTTGTTATGTTATTGATTACTCTTATTATAACTAGATATTAATTAATTACTAACTAGTCTGTGTTGCTGTCTCATGAACTGTTATTGCTCTGGTAGCTGCTTGAAATAATTTAACCAAATGTAAATTATTCTCTTAACAACATGTTGAACATCTAAATTTGGAGTAGAATTTAATTTTAAGTTATAAATACTGTATTGCAAGTTGAACTTACAAGTAGTTGGATTTTCTTAGGTGTAATTATATGACAATAATTGTAAAAAAATCTATTTTGATTTTAGTTTTGAAGTGAATAATGACAGGAAAAGAAAAAGAAAAACTAGTGTTACTGGAGATGACTTAAGTAGCCATAACCAACTGAAAGAATTGGATTCAGACACTTCAATAAATTCTACCGTGAAGACTCGTTTCCGAAGTTGCAGTACTGGTGATATTAAACAGGTGTGTGAAAATATGTTATATAACATGTGAATTATTTTGTTTGGTATTAACAACATACATTCTAAAATTATATAATAAAACTATATTTTAAGTTTACACATTGTTCACATTTACATCTTACAGACAGGTTGAAAATATATACTTGGTTTTGAAATATCTAAGTAATATAATTGTTTGTAATAAATCTGCAACTGTTGGTGTAGAGTGTGATATTTCAAGTAAATGACAGATGGTATAAGGTTTTCAGTTAAAACCATTTCTCCTCATAGTGTCAACAGGAAGAAAATGAAACACATGGGATGACACTGATGAAGGACAGTGTTGACGAAGGAAGGCATGAAATGTCTGACCAGTCTTTAGACAGAAGACGAAAGAGGGTAAAGTATAGTAATATTTTAGTCAGAAAATTTTTTCATTCATAAATTTTCATTTTACTAAACATAAATCAGAATGTAGTATTGAAATTGTTTTGTTTGTAAATATTTCTTTACAGTCTGAAAGACTTCTTTAAATTTTATTTCTCAGCTATATTAGCCACTCTATTACCCAGAAAAAACTCTACATTATCATAAGTATTAATTTATTTGTCCCTGACATGGCCATTCTATTACCCAGAAAAAAAGTCTACATTATCACAAGTATTAGTTTATTTGTCCCTGGCATGGCCATTCTATTACCCAGAAAAAAAGTCTACATTATCATAAGTATTAGTTTATTTGTCCCTGGCATGGCCATTCTATTACCCAGAAAAAAAGTCTACATTATCATAAGTATTAGTTTATTTGTCCCTGACATGGCCATTCTATTACCCAGAAAAAAAAGACTACATTATCATAACTGTTAGTTTATTTGTCCCTGACATGGCCACTCTATTACCCAGAAAAAAGTCTACATTATCACAACTATTAGTTTATATGTCCCTGACGTAGCCATTCTATTACCCAGAAAAGAAAGTCTGCATTATCATAACTGTTTATTTGTACCTCATGTGGCCATTCTATTACCCAGAAAAGAGACTACATTATCATAACTATTAGTTTATTTGTCCCTCACGTGGCCATTCTATTACCAGAAGAAAAGACTACATTATCATAACTGTTAGTTTATTTGTCCCTGACATGGCCATTCTATTACCCAGAAAAAAAGACTACATTATCATAACTATTAGTTTACTTGTCCCTAACGTGGCCATTCTATTACCCAGAAAAAAAGTTTACATTATCATAACTATCAGTTTATTTGTCCCTGACATGGCCATTGTATTACCCAGAAAAAACGTTTACATGATCATAACTGTTATTTTATTTGTCCCTCACGTGGCCATTCTATTACCAGAAAAAAGTTTACATTATCATAACTGTTAGTTTACTTGTCCCTGACATGGCCATTCTATTACCCAGAAAAAAAGACTACATTATCATAACTATTAGTTTATTTGTCCCTGACGTGGCCATTCTATTACCCAGACAAAAAAGACTACATCATCATAACTATTAGTTTATTTGTCCCTCACGCGGGCCATTCTATTACCAGAAGAAAAGACTACATTATCATAACTGTTAGTTTATTTGTCCCTGACATGGCCAATCTATCACCCAGAAAAAAAAGACTACATTATCATAACTATTAGTTTATTTGTCCCTGACATGGTCATTCTATTACCCAGAAAAAAAGACTACATTATCATAACTGTTAGTTTACTTGTCCCTGACGTGGCCATTCTATTACCCAGACAAAAAGACTACATTATCATAACTATTAGTTTACTTGTCCCTGACGTGGCCATTCTACTATCCAGAAAAGGAGACTGCATTATCATAACTATTGGTTTACTTGTCCCTGACATGGCCATTCTATTACCCAGAAAAAAAGTCTACATTATCATAACTGTTAGTTTATTTGTCCCTCACGTGGCCATTCTATTACTCAGAAAATAAAGTCTACATTATCATAAGTGTTAGTTTATTTGTCCCTCACATGGCCATTCTATTACCCAGAAGAAAGTTTACATTATCATAACTGTTATTTTATTTGTCCCTCACGTGGCCATTTTATTACCCAGAAAAAAAGACTACATTATCATAACTATTAGTTTATTTGTCCCTGACATGGCCATTGTATTACCCAGAAAAAAAGTTTACATGATCATAACTGTTAGTTTATTTGTCCCTCATGTGACCATTCTATTACCCAGAAAAAAGATTACATTATCATAACTATTAGTTTACTTGTCCCTGATGTGTCCATTCTATTACCCAGACAAAAAGACTACATCATCATAACTATTAGTTTATTTGTCCCTCATGTGGCCATTCTATTACAAGAAGAAAAGACTACATTAATATAATTGTTAGTTTATTTGTCCCTGACATGGCCATTCTATTACCCAGAAAAAAAGACTACATTATCATAACTGTTAGTTTATTTGTCCCTCACGTGGCCATTCTATTACCAGAAGAAAAGACTACATTATCATAACTGTTAGTTTATTTGTCCCTGACATGGCCATTCTATTACCAGAAAAAAAAGACTACATTATCATAAGTATTAGTTTATTTGTCCCTGACGTGGCCATTCTATTACCCAGAAAAAAAAGTCTACATTATCATAACTGTTAGTTTATTTGTCCCTCACGTGGCCATTCTATTACCCAGAAAAAAAGTCTACATTATCATAAGTATTAGTTTATTTGTCCCTGACATGGCCATTCTATTACCCAGAAAAAAAAGACTACATTATCATAACTGTTAGTTTATTTGTCCCTGACATGGCCACTCTATTACCCAGAAAAAAGTCTACATTATCACAACTATTAGTTTATATGTCCCTGACGTAGCCATTCTATTACCCAGAAAAGAAAGTCTGCATTATCATAACTGTTTATTTGTACCTCATGTGGCCATTCTATTACCCAGAAAAGAGACTACATTATCATAACTATTAGTTTATTTGTCCCTCACGTGGCCATTCTATTACCAGAAGAAAAGACTACATTATCATAACTGTTAGTTTATTTGTCCCTGACATGGCCATTCTATTACCCAGAAAAAAAGACTACATTATCATAACTATTAGTTTACTTGTCCCTAACGTGGCCATTCTATTACCCAGAAAAAAAGTTTACATTATCATAACTATCAGTTTATTTGTCCCTGACATGGCCATTGTATTACCCAGAAAAAACGTTTACATGATCATAACTGTTATTTTATTTGTCCCTCACGTGGCCATTCTATTACCAGAAAAAAGTTTACATTATCATAACTGTTAGTTTACTTGTCCCTGACATGGCCATTCTATTACCCAGAAAAAAAGACTACATTATCATAACTATTAGTTTATTTGTCCCTGACGTGGCCATTCTATTACCCAGACAAAAAAGACTACATCATCATAACTATTAGTTTATTTGTCCCTCACGTGGCCATTCTATTACCAGAAGAAAAGACTACATTATCATAACTGTTAGTTTATTTGTCCCTGACATGGCCAATCTATCACCCAGAAAAAAAAGACTACATTATCATAACTATTAGTTTATTTGTCCCTGACATGGTCATTCTATTACCCAGAAAAAAAGACTACATTATCATAACTGTTAGTTTACTTGTCCCTGACGTGGCCATTCTATTACCCAGACAAAAAGACTACATTATCATAACTATTAGTTTACTTGTCCCTGACGTGGCCATTCTACTATCCAGAAAAGGAGACTGCATTATCATAACTATTGGTTTACTTGTCCCTGACATGGCCATTCTATTACCCAGAAAAAAAGTCTACATTATCATAACTGTTAGTTTATTTGTCCCTCACGTGGCCATTCTATTACTCAGAAAAAAAAGTCTACATTATCATAAGTGTTAGTTTATTTGTCCCTCACATGGCCATTCTATTACCCAGAAGAAAGTTTACATTATCATAACTGTTATTTTATTTGTCCCTCACGTGGCCATTTTATTACCCAGAAAAAAAGACTACATTATCATAACTATTAGTTTATTTGTCCCTGACATGGCCATTGTATTACCCAGAAAAAAAGTTTACATGATCATAACTGTTAGTTTATTTGTCCCTCATGTGACCATTCTATTACCCAGAAAAAAGATTACATTATCATAACTATTAGTTTACTTGTCCCTGATGTGTCCATTCTATTACCCAGACAAAAAGACTACATCATCATAACTATTAGTTTATTTGTCCCTCATGTGGCCATTCTATTACAAGAAGAAAAGACTACATTAATATAATTGTTAGTTTATTTGTCCCTGACATGGCCATTCTATTACCCAGAAAAAAAGACTACATTATCATAACTGTTAGTTTATTTGTCCCTCACGTGGTCATTCTATTACCAGAAGAAAAGACTACATTATCATAACTGTTAGTTTATTTGTCCCTGACATGGCCATTCTATTACCAGAAAAAAAAGACTACATTATCATAAGTATTAGTTTATTTGTCCCTGACGTGGCCATTCTATTACCCAGAAAAAAAAGTCTACATTATCATAACTGTTAGTTTATTTGTCCCTCACGTGGCCATTCTATTACCCAGAAAAAAGACTACATTATCATAACTGTTAGTTTATTTGTCCCTCACGTGGCCATTCTATTACCCAGAAAAAAAAGTCGACGTTATCATAAGTGTTAGTTTATTTGTCCCTGATGTGGCCATTCTATTACCCATACAAAATGACTACATCATCATAACTATTTGTTTATTTGTCCCTCACGTGGCCATTCTATTACCAGACAAAAAGACTACATTATCATAACTGTTAGTTTATTTGTCCCTGACATGGCCAATCTATTACCCAGAAAAAAAGACTACATTATCATAACTATTAGTTTATTTGTCCCTGACGTGGCCATTCTATTACCCAGACAAAAAGACTACATCATCATAACTATTAGTTTACTTGTCCCTAACGTGGCCATTCTATTACCCAGGAAAAAGACTACATTATCATAACTATTAGTTTACTTGTCCCTGACATGGCCATTCTATTACCCAGAAAAAAAGACTACATTATCATAACTATTAGTTTATTTGTCTCTGACATGGCCATTGTATTACCCAGAAAAAAAGTTTACATTATCATAACTGTTAGTTTATTTGTCCCTCATGTGACCATTCTATTACCCAGAAAAAAGATTACATTATCATAACTATTAGTTTACTTGTCCCTGATGTGTCCATTCTATTACCCAGACAAAAAGACTACATTATCATAACTGTTAGTTTATTTGTCGCTCACGTGGCCATTCTATTACCCAGAAAAAAGTCTACGTTATCATAACTGTTAGTTTATTTGTCCCTGACGTGGCCATTCTATTACCCAGAAATAAAGTCTACATTATCATAACTGTTAGTTTATTTGTCTCTGACAGGTTTATAATACACGTTGTGACATTTCTGGAGTTATTTTCAAAAATTTATTAAATAATTTTATTGCTACTGATGTTAATCAAATTGACATCAAAAGAGTTTATAATTGTAATGTTAATATCATGTTTCAGTTTCTTAATTTAAAAGGAAATATAAAGAAAAACAAATCTGAATACTGATTTCTGTATTTCACATAACATGTACTATTTTGTTTTTCAGTTTTTTATTTTATTATACCTACCACACTATCAAATTGGAAACTTCAGTTTGAAGTATTGAAAAGCTAAATGTTGAATAAGAACCTCCCAGCCATTAGTTACTGAGATTTCAATATTGTTAGCAGATCTTAGCTAGAGATATCTACTCAAGTAGCCCTCCCATTATTACATTGAAACCTCTTGTTTTGTCCTACCTACTACTTATTAGTAGATGTTGTTAACCAATACATAGACCAGTTTCCCTATACATAAATGTGATAGTTACTTGTAAAAAGCTTTAAGGAGAAAATAACAATTTCATCAAAACTATTGAAGTGTGAAGACTAGGTCATTGTATGAATAGGAATGATATTTGTTTTTACCCACATATAGTTTACTTAGAGACCCAACTAAATTAACCAATTTAACACTGGTAGGAAAAGTTAGGTGCCTGCTTTTTATTGTAGAGAAACTTGTTTCCTCTTACATTGAATAACGTACGTCAAGGTTAACATTGAGTTACCACTAGGTGGCAACAGGATAGTCAGATAGCTTGTTTTAAAATCATAAACACAGCTTTGAAGTTGTAAAGCTAATATTTGTAAATAAAGTACACTAGAACAGTAAATGTTTGTGTTCCAGTGACATAAAGGTTTATGTGCAGTGTATTAGAACAGTTTCGGGTTATGTGTAGTACATTGGAACAGGATAACCATCTGGTTAAGTTAGGTTGTGAATCCCTGGTTCTCATTAATTGTAAACTGTTGACATCATTGATTGGTTGATTAAAGTCATAGTCATGTGAACCAGTTGTTTTATATATATATATAATATGTATTTATACATTCACTTTAAACTGGACAGTACTTACTCATTGTGTGTACAGTTTTTCAAATCATTTACTTTTCAGAAATAGCTTTAGCCACTTCATTATGAGGAACTATCAAAGTATAAGTTCAAACACTACAGCTTTGTTAATGTAATGTACCTTTGAATTAATTATTTCATGAAATTATGGGTGGATGTACAAGAATAATTTTTAAGAATTGACTGGACCATTGGTCTGTTTAAACTATGAGTACTGGCCATATTTTTAGTTCCCAATACCACCATGAATTGGCTGTTTGTTGACATAGTGGACATTTGGCTGCATAAGAGTGGTGGTAATCAGCTTTTAACATTTTAAAGAACTCTTTCTAAACCTCTGGTCGTAGCAAAGAAGAATAAAACTACCCAGTATTTCAAGAGAATTGGTAACTTGTGTAGAAAGGTAATTATCACAGAGTTGAAATAAGATTCTGTATAAGTGTATTTACATGTGGATGTGGATCTTACAATCACAGGCTTGGAATAAAATTCCATTTAAATGTTGATGTGGGCCTTACACTTATATTTACAGGTTTGAAGTAAGGCTTTATAATTTATTCACATGATATTGATGTGGGTCTTACACTTATATTCACAGGGTTAAAAGAGGATGGCACATTAAAAGTTATTTGCATCTCAAGTGTGATTCACTTTCAGGACAGTTAATATAGAAATGGAACTGGGTCTTTAAAGCAGCTGTATTTGTTTTGCAGACTCGAGAGGAACGTAAACTTGAAGCTATCATGAGAGCATTTGAACAAATGGAGAAGTCTGAAAAGAAAAAGCAGCAGGCACGAGAAAAAATATCTCAGCAAAAGGTACAGAAACAACAGGCAGGTCATGATGGTGTCCAACTGAAACAACAGGCAGGTCATGATGGTGTCCAACTGAAACAACAGGCAGGTCATGATGGTGTCCAACTGAAACAACAGGCAGGTTATGACGGTGTCCAACTGAAACAACAGGCAGGTTATGACGGTGTCCAACTGAAACAACAGGCAGGTCATGACGGTGTCCAACTGAAACAACAGGCAGGTCATGACAGTGACCAGCTGGCAGAAGAAGAAAAACCTCAGAAGAATGATGAGGATGGAAACCCTTTAAGTACTACTTTAGAGGGTGAAAATACCAAGAAGAACCAGTTGAATGGAGACTTGTTGTCTAGTGAAGAAGGAAAACTGTCAACTCAGAGCCAATCTACTCAACACACACCATATCATAAAAGAGGGTAAAAGTTCTTAGGTTATATGAACCTAGCTTCTTGTTAAGGGATGAGACATTTTGTTACAGATAAGGACGTTAAGTCTTGAAATTATTATATAAAGCTAGCTTCTTGTTAAGTGATGAGACATTTTGTTACAGATAAGGACATTAAGTCTTGAAATTATTGTATAAAGCTAGCTTCTTGTTAAGTGATGAGACATTTTGTTATAGATAAGGACGTTAAGTCTTGAAATTATTGTATAAAGCTAGCTTCTTGTTAAGTGATGAGACATTTTGTTACAGATAAGGACGTTAAGTCTTGAAATTATTATATAAAGCTAGCTTCTTGTTAAGTGATGAGACATTTTGTTATTGATAAGGACGTTAAGTCTTGAAATTATTATATAAAGCTAGCTTCTTGTTAAGTGATGAGACATTTTGTTACAGATAAGGACGTTAAGTCTTGAAATTATTATATAAAGCTAGCTTCTTGTTAAGTGATGAGACATTTTGTTATAGATAAGGACGTTAAGTCTTGAAATTATTGTATAAAGCTAGCTTCTTGTTAAGTGATGAGACATTTTGTTATAGATAAGGACGTTAAGTCTTGAAATTATTGTATAAAGCTAGCTTCTTGTTAAGTGATGAGACATTTTGTTATAGATAAGGACGTTAAGTCTTGAAATTATTATATAAAGCTAGCTTCTTGTTAAGTGATGAGACATTTTGTTACAGATAAGGACGTTAAGTCTTGAAATTATTATATAAAGCTAGCTTCTTGTTAAGTGATGAGACATTTTGTTATAGATAAGGACGTTAAGTCTTGAAATTATTGTATAAAGCTAGCTTCTTGTTAAGTGATGAGACATTTTGTTATAGATAAGGATGTTAAGTCTTGAAGTTATTGAATAGTGTAACAAACAAGGTCTGATGGTACTTAGTATGTGTGAATGGGCTGTGAAAAACGTGGCTACTACATTCAGTCTCTTACTTTGTGATGCTTACAAATAGCTGCTAAATTTGAATTATAGCTTATTGGAAAACTAACTAAAGAGACAAAGTGTTCATTGTTCTTTATCTGCACTAGTCAATAATTGTGTGAGGTGTTTACAATGGCTTTAGTGCAACAGGAAAAATGTTTCAGAGGATTTGGGAACTGGCTATCATTAAATACCAGGGTCATAGTGTAAGCTTTAAAAAATCATAATTTAGTGTAACTGATCTTATTATTACCACTTGAAATTAGTTTTCATACAGAAATCTTGGGTTCCTTTAAAATTTACCATTCATGTATAGATGGATAATTGATGATTTTAGCATAGAATACTCAGTGCTTTGTACACTGTACATCAGATGTCTTTATGGAGCTATTCTCTATATTATGTATGTATGAAGAAAAGAAGTATAAAAAAATCAGTACACATAATATTGTCACCATATTTTACAACATACAACATACACCCATATATTTACAAAGAATATTTAAGAAAAAAAAGACATTTGAGTGTCTTGTACTATTTTTGTATTCTCACAACCAATAGAAAGACTATTGTTACTCTCTTCAGGATAAGAAGACATAAGTAGTTGATTAATTTTCAAATGGAAGGTTTATTTCCACTGATGACTGTCGTAGTTATCTATGTCCCCACCAATTAAATTGTACTGTTTTAATATGGCAGTAAGTTAAAATTCCAGGGTTTCTTTGTTATATGAGCAGTTTGAGAACCATTGTAAGGAACAAAAATAAACTGTAGTAGAGGACAATATTCTTGAATTCAGAAACATTTACTAGTGGTCAGCACTGGAGAACTGGGTAAACCAGTCAACTACACTGATGTCTTGGATTATTGTTGTTATAAATAAACTTGTGTTTTCATTAATTATAAGCCTAGTCATATATTTCTGTGTAGATTATTTTTTGTATTTTAATCTACAGTTGTCTGGGTAAAGAATAGTTAGAATTTAATTTATTGGGTAAAACATAGACACCATTCTCATATTAGATCCAGGGTGATCATTAGAGGCTTTTTTTAGGAAAACTGTTTGTCGTAGGTTTTGTTAAATACATTTATAAAATATACTGACTTTCTTTCAAGGAGAGTAAATGTCACAAAACAAGTAATCAAAAGCATTTTGTAAATATAATATGATGTAGGGATGACAAGAAACATGAATAAAGGAATGATACAGCTATACATACATACACGTGTTTTTGATACAGCTACACATACATACACGTTTTGATACAGCTACACATACATACACGTGTTTTTGATACAGCTACACATACATACACGTGTTTTTGATACAGCTACACGTACATACACGTGTTTTTGATACAGCTACACATACATACCGCGTGTTTTTTGATACAGCTACACATACATACGCGTGTTTTGATACAGCTGCACGCATTACATACGCGTGTTTTTGATACAGCTGTACGTACATACACGTGTTTTTGATACAGCTGTACGTACACACGCGTTTTTGATACAGCTGTACGTACACGCGTGTTTTTGATACAGCTGTACGTACACACACGTGTTTTTGATACAGCTGTACATACACACGCGTGTTTTGATACAGCTGTACGTACACGCACGTGTTATTGATACAGCTGTACGCATTACGCGACGCGTTATTGCGGATACAGCTGTACGCATTACGCGCGCGCGTTTATTGATACAGCTGTATCGCGGCGCGCGTGTTCGTGATACAGCTGTACGTGCACGCACGTGTTCTTGATACAGCTGTAGGTTCTTCAACATTAAGTCCTAAGAAGTAGCCAAATCTTTTGAATTCAGGTATTTAAATCGAATAATGTTATACAGTCTTAGAGTAGCTAATAACCATAAGCTTGTGAGATTGACTCAGTACTTACTGGCAACTTATGTATGGTTTTTTTGTATAATCATCGTAACCTTGTTAAGGCACTGCCACTCAGATATTATATGTAAGTTTTTTATTACTTGAAATAAAGCAAATGAAATATTGAATGTAGTGTATCAGATAACATGGGGTAGAAAGTTATGGTCTGAATATAGTATATCAAACAGTAAGTTGAAGGTTATGGTTTGAATATAGTATAAAATAGTAAGGTAAGAGGGTATGGTTTGATATAGTATATCAAACAGTTGAAGGGTATAGTTTGAATATAGTATATCACACAGAGTAAGGTAGAAGGGTATGGATTGAATATAGTATATCACACAGAGTAAGGTAGAAGGGTATGGATTGAATATAGTATATCACACAGAGTAAGGTAGAAGGGTATGGTTTGAATGTAGTATATCAAACAGATTAAGTTAGAAAGGTATAGTGTGAATATAGTATATCACACAGAGTAAGGTATAAGAGTATTGTTTGAATATAGTATATCAAACAGATTAAGGTAGAAGGGTATGATTTGAATGTAGTATATCAAACAGATTAAGGTAGAAGGGTATGGTTTGAATGTAGTATATCAAACAGATTAAGTTAGAAAGGTATAGTTCGAATATAGTATATCACACGGAGTAAGGTAGAAGGGTATGGATTGAATATAGTATATCACACAGAGTAAGGTAGAAGGGTATGGATTGAATATAGTATATCACACAGAGTAAGATAGAAGGGTATAGTTTGAATATAGTATATCACACAGAGTAAGGTAGAAGGGTATGGATTGAATATAGTATATCACACAGAGTAAGGTAGAAGGGTATGGATTGAATATAGTATATCACACAGAGTAAGGTAGAAGAGTATTGTTTGAATATAGTATATCAAACAGATTAAGGTAGAAGGGTATGGTTTGAATGTAGTATATCACTGATTAAGGTAGAAGGTATAGTTTGAATATAGTATATCACACAGAGTAAGGTAGAAGGGTATAGTTTGAATATAGTATATCACACAGAGTAAGGTAGAAGGGTATGGATTGAATATAGTATATCACACAGAGTAAGGTAGACGAGTATTGTTTGAATATAGTATATCACTGATTAAGGTAGAAGGTATAGTTTGAATATAGTATATCACACAGAGTAAGGTAGAAGGGTATAGTTTGAATATAGTATATCACACAGAGTAAGGTAGATGGGTATGGATTGAATATAGTATATCACACAGAGTAAGGTAGAAGAGTATTGTTTGAATATAGTATATCAAACAGATTAAGGTAGAAGGGTATGGTTTGAATGTAGTATATCAAACAGATTAAGGTAGAAGGGTATGGATTGAATATAGTATATCACACAGAGTAAGGTAGAAGGGTATGGATTGAATATAGTATATTACACAGAGTAAGGTAGAAGGGTATAGTTTGAATATAGTATAACACACAGAGTAAGGTAGAAGGGTATGGATTGAATATAGTATATCACACAGAGTAAGGTAGAAGGGTATAGTTTGAATATAGTATAACACACAGAGTAAGGTAGAAGGGTATGGATTGAATATAGTATATCACACAGAGTAAGGTAGAAGGGTATGGTTTGAATGTAGTATATCACACAGAGTAAGGTAGAAGGGTATGGTTTGAATGTAGTATATTACACAGATTAAGGTAGAAGGGTATAGTTTGAATATAGTATATCAGACAAAGTGAGGTAGAAAGTTGTGGTCTAGATATTAAATGTAATTGCAGTATGTTCAGCTGAATTTCACAATCTCACAAAGTTTGTAATAAAAGCTGTACAGAAAATGTTATTACAATGCTTTGTGTTTTTACCTTTTTTCTCCAGGTTTAGCCATGTTTTTGATTTCCTGTATATCAGTTTATTTGAAAACTTTATTAGTAAACATGAATGTGGAAACTATTAACAGAATTGTTCTATTCATAGTGGCTAAGTAACATGTGAAGGTTTAGACATAATCATTTGTCACTAACACACCAGCTATGAGACTTGCCGTGAGGTGCTTCTACCTTTTAACTGCTTCATTACACCTAATTCATAGATAGCAAAGAATGTTGAAAGACTGTTATTGTTTTGTTTTATAGCATGAAAGTATTTTGGAACATTCAAATAAAAAAAAAAATTAACCTAGCTCATTTTATAAAAATTGTATTTATGGGTCAGCATATACACTGATGTAAGAGATCTTAATGTTGGTAAGTTAGGAATAAGCCAATAGTAATATAAATTTAAGGAAGATATATTTGTTTATCACATCAAACTGTATAAATAAATTGATTATGGTATTACTTATATATGAAGATGATCAGTACAAAACATGAAACATACATGTAACTTTCACACAGTTAATTAGATCAGATGTACAGTGGCTTGCTCATTTTTTGATATAGAAAGAAACGCAGATCGTCGGGATCTGCGAGCAGAAGAAGAACTCGCACTAATAGTGGAAGTTCAGAGATACTGTCTCCTGATGAAGGATCCTTGGACCACTTTCAGAACTCTGCATCTATGCAACAACTAGCATTTGATTTAGCTGGAACTGATAGGAGAGAAGGGTTCATTTTTCCAAAGTCTAAGCGGGTGAGTTTCTTAGCTGAATGTATTAAATAATAACTTCTTAGCTGTAAGCATAGCTCATTAAATATACTTGTCATATGTTTCTACTTATACATACATTTTATTTTGATGAGTAGAACTAGGGCATGTTTTAAGATATCTTATAGTGCTTATATTTTGATCCTTCTGCTCAATCCACGAACTTACCTCTACAATGGTATATTGGTCTCCATGTTGTCCAACAATTACACACTGATAATTCCTGTCCTTAGAAAACTGGTTCTGTCTTTAAGGCTACCTAAATCTATCTTCATTCAAAGAAAGTATCATCTCTTTTGTTCAGAAAATACTTGAGAACTTATAGCTAGAATGTTAAGGCTTACTGAGGAACAGAATCTATAAAAATATAATAGTACTGAGTGTTGTATATCTGTGTATCTCCTTATCTGTATAAATATAATAGTACTGTCTGTTGTATGTCTGTGTATCTCCTTTTCTATATAAATATAATACTGTCTGTGTACCTCCTTATATATATATATAATAGGTACACATCTTTGGTATGTGCTTGTAACTACTTATCTATATATATAAGGTACATGTTCATATAACTATGTACATGTCTTTGGTATGTCCTTGTAACTCTCTATCTATATGTAATAGGTATGTCTTTGGTATGTCCATCTAATGACTTGGGTGTAGATTTTGGCCACATGTGGTTTGGAGCTTTATTACATGTGGACTACATACAAATTTTTAATTTAACATTTGTAATTTTGTCATTTTTATGAGTGTTTTATTCCACTATCTCACCTTATGTGAATAAATTTTCACCATAGTTGGTACAGAGGTTCATTTGGTCCATGGAGAGATACGTACAAGTTTCCTGCTTTATGGGTATTTTTGCATTTTTCACAGTCACGTATAATTGAAGCAACTTTTCATGTCTTAAGATAACTTTATTGGTCATAAATTTACATGACTTCCATCAAAGAAAAGGTATATAAGGTATATATATGGTCATACTTGAAATACCTGTTGTGTACCACGCTAGATATTAACTGTGTTTGGTAAATTGTGACAGTTCCTGATGAATGAATGGATGCAGGAAAAGGCAGAGACTGTTGTCCCAGTCTCTTGTCCTCTTACAATTCACACTGAATTATCCTGGGACCTCTCCACTGCCAGTCCTACATGTTATGTACGCTGTACTAAAGACACTCCCAGTGGGCCAGGAATCTTGGCACCTCATCTCCGACGAAACAGTACTTCTGGAAATAGTGGCAAACAGTCATCAAGCATTGGGTCAGCTAAAAAGGTGGGTGAAAATATAGTGTGTAAAGAAAATTATAAGATCAAATCCTCACCTAAAGGAAAAACATTGTCTTGATAGTGTGGACAAAAAGTATTTTACTTTATTATTATCATAATTATTTAGTTTGGAAACAAAGAAATAGTTAGTACAACACAATTGGAATGTTATGTCATAATGAAGAGTTAGGTCTTGGTAGATTACAAATAAACGTTGTGTGGAAATATTTCAAATAGAATCATGTAATTTAAATCTATAGACCAGTGTATGATGTTTTCCAATTTATATATTTTGTAACTTTTCCAGTGGTAAAATGATATTGACTTTGTGGTAAAAAATAAAAATATACAAAACCAATAATGCTTCTTGTTTCCAGTTAATTCTTAAACTGTATTCATTTTTATTTTTCTTCAGAGGTGGTTGCGTCAAGCCATGTGTGAAACAGAACCACTGGGTGCAGAAGGATGTGGGATAGAGACGAGTCATTGTTCACCACTACACAATGGCTGTATGAGTCCTAACCCCCAGAGTGAAGCTAACAGCCCCTGCTTATCTCCTTCAGGAGGTATGATAGTAGACAGTTAACAAGAGCAATTCTGTTCATATTTTTTCTTTGGGTTATTAGTATGGATAGGTATAACTAAAACAGTCTGTACTGAAGGATTTGTTGTATTTGGTACTAGTGCTTTCTTTGTGTCTTCATTTTCAAAATATTATGCATTTCTTCACAGAGATATGAAAATGTTAGTTGTTATTTTAAAACAAGTTCAATTAATATGAGATCTTCACTTGTGATGTTTCTTTAGCCAAAATTATCAAATCATTTTGTTCAGTTTAGTGCATGAACTTTTGTTTTATTTATCTTTGCTGTTACATTCAACCTTTCTGGATGTCTTTGTAGGCACAGTTTATAGTAACCTAAGATTCTTCATTTTCTAATACTGTGAATACACTTAACATATTGTAATTTAATTCAACCTTTCTGGATGTCTTTGTAGGCACAGTTTATAATAACCTAAGATTCTTCATTTTCTAATACTGTGAATACACTTAACATAATTGTAATTTATTTTCCTACCATATCTATCTGTTGATTTTTCTATCCTTTTTTTTAGCTTTAAGTGATTTTAATAAAGTTGAAAGTTACTAGTTTTATTAAGTGTATGTATTTTCTTCTGTAACCCTACTTTTGTTGATAAAAAATCTCAGAGGAAATAAAGCTTCAAAGTTCAAAGGTGTAATATTTACAAAATATACTAATTCTTTTAAGTAAAAAAACACTCAGTTAACCACAGCAGGCATCCTTTATACAGTGCATGTTTCAGTGACTTACTTTCAAAATGTTATTAATCTACAGGGTGTTCAGAAAGTCACTGTGCAGTTTTGAAAGCAGCGATACATTCATTTAGTCTATTTCAAGCCAGCAACTGATGGCTGTGTTTAGAAACAAAATAAGAAGAAACCAGGCCTGTATTGATGCCAACGGGGATCACTTTCAACATAGTTTATAATTGTCATTCATATTTACCTCCTGTATTCTATATTGAAACATGTCTGTTAATAAATACATAAGTGCACAGTGACTTTCTGAACACCCTGTACTATTTAACTAGTAATCAATACTTTTGTAGTACACTAGTTTCAAGTTCTTAATTATATAATGTAATATTTTAAAAAATTCTTAATTTTCTCTAGTGTGACACAAGTAACACATTTTCTCTATTTTATCTGCCACCCTTCCAATAAGTATTTAATTCAATATAAAATCATCATTGCTCAGAAAAATCATAATTTTTATAGCCTTCAATTTTGTTTAGTTACAAAGCCATCACATGGAAAATTAGACCCCTGTTACCACATCCTCTCTGTCAGGATTTATCAACAGTCCTCTCTTAAGTTCAATTCTGTCATATCTATAACCAATAGAAAAACAAGGTTTTCATCTGTCATGTGTTATATAATGTTGTGTACTGAATGGAGAACTGTAAACTGCACTGCTAGTACAAGCTTCATTTACACAACAAAGATCGTGAATAGCTTTGATGGTTCTTTAGCAGTTTCCTTTACATATTGAAAAAATCAGAAAAATTATGATAGCTTGAGAGAAATGCTTACTTTTTCATGATATTAATATAGGTTTTTAGTGCTTTAATTAATTAATTAAAGATTATTTAATACATTAATGCCATTAGTTTAAGAAAAGTAAATTTATGTGTCATGAACAATAAACGGAAGGAAAAGGTAAGCACTTTAGTTTTTGTTTTCATGTTTATTCCTATTTATTATTATTAAAGTAACTAAAATGTAAGAATTAGGTGTATTTATAGTTAGATTAGGTAAAATAATATAATAAAATCAAGGCACACAAGTAATGTAATTCAATAGCTCAATGTGAGTTCCATGTTCTCTAAGGGATTTACATCTTATAATGGGGCAAATAGTAGTTAGATGTGCTTTAAAGTGTAATAAAACAATATATTTTGTTATAGATATATGTGCACTACTATAAATTTAAAAACAAACATTTTAAATTTATTTACGACGTCTTAGAGATTACACACCAATTTTGAGATGAAGAAAAATATTTTTAATTTTAAGAATAAAATCACTTTGCACACAGACTTTTCAAAACAAATAATAATCTTTAGTTTATTAAAAATGTCTCACTAAAAATAATGACTTTTGTATATGAAAGACGTAATGTTAACTGAAAAACTGTCAGACTTTGGGAGGATATATTAAAAGTTAGAAATATAAAATCCATAAAGGCTTTATGTGAGTTCAAAGAGGTCACCTAGTTGGTCAGATCATGTTGAGAGAGTTGACTCTTTATTGCTGTTGTAGAAACTTTTCTCTAGTTTTGTACTTTTAAATATAAACTGTTCTTTCTTGTAGACTGTTAATGTGTCTTAATTATTTTTGAACTTTTTATTAACAGATGTGTTGACTCCCCTAAAAAAACGGAGAATGATGCGAGCAAGTAGAGATTCTGTCCCGTCTCCAGTAGATCATCCTGAATCTAATCCTTCAACTTCTAGCCCTGAACCTTCATTGGGAACCCATGGAGAAAACTTTATACCATCTGTGTTTGGAATCAAGAGGCTTACTTCAGATGACTTCTCAGGGAAAGATAACTGTCAATACAGAGATAAGACGAGCAGTGTTGAAGAACAAGACAGTGTAGTAGATGACAGTTGGCATAACAAAGTAAAATAATTGAGCTGTTATTTTAACACCAGAATACTACTAACTAACTGGTAGCTGTTGATTTATACTATAATGTTCTTACTTTAAATATCAGGTTTTTATTTTTAAACTCTGTCTTTATACTGTTTTTTTAGTCTGAATGACTTTGCCATAATACTCTAAGTAATTGTGTAATGTTATCACATAAATTCCATTTACAATAATCGGGTCTTTCTGTAGAAATTTTTTCACTTAACAAACAAGAGCTTGTGAAACAATAGAGAATATTTAATAGTCTCATAGACATCAAACACTAAACACAGCCAAGACTTCCTTCTGTTTGAACTTAGCTTTGTGTTTGTGAAAATGTTAGTTTAGATCTTATTGTGTATTTTTCCAACAATTCCTGTTAGTTATTGGATTTAATGTTTATTAAAGAAATACATTAAAAGTTGTTTGTGAAGTTAGATTTAACATGTGCAACTTAAAATGAAAATATATTGGACTAAAGTGGTTATTTTAACATATAGAATGTGAGTTAAAATCTGGAGGGCTTTAAGAATGTTTAAGGGCTAGTTTATTATTGTAGTTTTTTGTATCATTTGGAAATACATTGGATTGATAGTCTAAAAACAATATAACATTGAATAATTTTTATAAGGTTGTGATGTGTAGACTTTGACCTTAGGTTGTACACTTAGGGTTTAAGTATTTGTAATAATGCATGCTGTGATGTGTAGACTTTGACCTTAGGTTGTACACTTAGGGTTGAAGTATTTGTAACAATGCATGCTGTGATGTGTAGACTTTGACCTTAGGTTGTACACTTGGGTTGAAGTATTTGTAATAATGCATGCTGTGATGTGTAGACTTTGACCTTAGGTTGTACACTTGGGTTGAAGTATTTGTAATAATGCATGCTGTGATGTGTAGACTTTGACCTTAGGTTGTACACTTGGGTTGAAGTATTTGTAATAATGCATGCTGTGATGTGTAGACTTTGACCTTAGGTTGTACACTTGGGTTGAAGTATTTGTAATAATGCATGCTGTGATGTGTAGACTTTGACCTTAGGTTGTACACTTAGGGTTGAAGTATTTGTAATAATGCATGCTGTGATGTGTAGACTTTGACCTTAGGTTGTACACTTGGGTTGAAGTATTTGTAATAATGCATGCTGTGATGTGTAGACTTTGACCTTAGGTTGTACACTTGGGTCGAAGTATTTGTAACAATGTATGCAAACTTGTTAGTTCGTCAACTTTGTCAACACTTCAGGTGTTAGAACACACACCATATAAATGAATTTATAGAAAATTGAGTGGTATGTATGGAAAAATGTTCTTTATATCATATTATTAATAATGTCAAAAATAAATATGTTTAGATGTATTTAATTACAACTAAAGATAATTAAATGTTCTCTAGGCTGTAACTGATATACAGCACAATATTGACATGGAGAAGAAAGACCCCAGGCTGGAGACGTCTGTGAGTAGTATGCTGATGGCAGTCTGTAGCAGTACATCTATCAGTAGTGCTACTGAATCATCACAAGACTCCTGTGAGTGTTTGGACTTGTCCAGTCACATTCATAACATCACAGTCACTAAAGCTGATAGCACTACAGTGATTACTGAGGACAGTGTGTGGCTGTCTGATGATACAGTTTGTAACCCCGGTGTAAAGGTGTCTGACATTTCAGTGAACGACCGGTGCTCATCAGATGTTTGTAACGCAGGTGACTCTGCAAATATTTCACTGGAGGAGGCTGCAGAAAAGAATGCTTCCAGGTCTATGTCAGATGACAGTTATAGTTTACAAGGAACCCCGAAACAAAAGCAACCATCGCCCCTTCCAAACATTCTAGAATCTGTCGAGAAAGCTGATACACAGTTGTCCAAATATATGAGCTCTACCATCATTGCAAGTACTGCATCTACATTTTCATCAGAAACTGACTCTGTGTACTCCACTTTAGCATCAGAAGTTAGTTATCATATATCTACTGCATCACTTACAGAGGACAGCTCACAGGAACAGACTCTCAAAACTAGCACATTTGTTGGGAAGACTGGAACAAAGCGGAAGGTGAGTCTCTTGTTACCAGTTTATCAAATGTATGAGAACACTACCTGTTTAAGTCTTACTGCACTTGTTTCCTTCGGAACTTAACATTATTTGTTTCCTGACCTGGAATGTGGAATTATGAGTTTGTATATACACATATATCAAACACAACTTTGAAACTGTAACTTCACAAGTAAGATGTTCACATTTTAACCCTGTTCAGATATCCAAGCACATTTCACGTATAAAGAGCACACTTGCATATAGTAATTTTTATTTTGTTTCAACAGTTCATATTTTACATTTGGTAAACTTGATGTGATATGAAAGTAAAAATTATAAAAATATTCATATTTGTATTTCTACATAGCTGTGAAAAACAATACGTATTTAATTAGAACATTTTTTTATACTACTCTCAGAGCATAAGTCTGTGTGATAGTTACTGTACCTTATAATTATTCTTTTGTGGTTTCTAAGTTGTTTTTTGATGTGATGTTGGACTAACATACAGAAACTGCCTTTTGATGTAATTTTGGACAAACACAGTTTATAGAATACAATAGACAGTATCAAATTCTTGTGTGGACCCAGTGTTTAGGGTGCTCTGCTCTTGTAAATTAAGGTTCAGCAGTTCAGTATTATTTTTGTTATAGAGCTTGTGTTAAGTATATTTATAACCATGCTGTAAGTGTTAAGGTTAGAAATTTTCATTGCTACTTGTACATATCTGATGAACAGGTGTCTCTTTCTGAATATCGAATGCGTAAAAAGAAGGAAGTCCAAGAGTCTAAACATCACAATTTTCTGGAGTCTGGGAGTATGTTATTAAAAGATAGCACACCAACAGGTCTGTTGCCACTGCCTCTCTTTGAACCTCTTTTGTCAACAGGCACATCAAAAAATGGCCTTAAGTACAGTGACAAAGGTAAGGAAAATACATAGTATGTTAAGGTGATTATATAATTTGTGATATTTTTTTATTTTAGAATGTGTACTGGATTTCTAGTGTCATTCATTCTGTTTGCTGGAACTGTATATAGGTTTATTATGGGTTTGTGTTGTTGCTGTACTCCATTAGAACTGTATGTTGGTTTCTGTAGTTGCTGTATATCACTGGAACTGTATGTAGGTTTATTGTAGGTTTCTGTTGGTGCTGTACTCCACTGGAACTTTATGTAGGTTTGTGTTGGTGTTGTACTTCACTGGACTTTATGTAGGTTTATTTTAGGTTTCTGTTGTTGCTGTACGTCACTGGAACTGTATGTAGGTTTGTGTTGTTGCTGTACGTCGCTGGAACTGTATGTAGGTTTATTGTAGGTTTTTATTGTTGCTGTACTTCACTGGAACTATATATAGGTTTATTGTATGTTTTGTTGTTGTTGCACATTACTTGAATTATATGTAGGTTTCTTTATGATTTTGCAGGATAGTTTTAGTTCGGTAAGCACACAGTAACATATAAACATATTTAAACTAACTGATGTCTAAGAAGTGCAATGGCACTTGAAAATATATATGTGCAATAAGTAGATGCTCATGTTAAAGGGCCATTGCACTTCTTAGACATCAGTTAGTTTAAATATGTTTATATGTTACTGTGTGCAATAAGTAGATGCTCATGTTAAAGAGCCATGGACAATTATTAAATGATGCTGTCGGTAAACGTAATATGTCGTTTAGTGTTTATATGTTACTTAACTTTAAATGACTTTACTTAACACAAATTTACAGTTTAAAATTATGTCATTTTGTAGCTGAATCATAGGAATGTAATGAAACTGGATATTTCATTGTCAGAGTTTTTGTAAGTAAAGGAAAATTATTCTCAACTTTATTTAAATTCAAGACCATTTAGAGAAACAATCTCTTCTCCTTCTTCTTGGCCATTTTCTGTCTTTTGCAAATGATTTAAATACATTTTTAAGTAAATCATAAGGTAACAATAAAATTAACCTATTGGCCTTATAACTGAGGGTTTATATTCTAAAACTTAAATTAATGTGTTTACCTGTAACTAACCTGATAGTTTGAGGTGTACATTTTAAAAGGTAAATTAATGTGCGTACCTGTAACTAACCTGATAGTTTGAGGTGTACATTTTAAAAGGTAAGTTAATGCTTTTACCTGTAACTAACCTGATAGTTTGAGGTGTACATTTTAAAAGGTAAATTAATGTGCGTACCTGTAACTAACCTGATAGTTTGAGGTGTACATTTTAAAAGGTAAGTTAATGTGCGTACCTGTAACTAACCTGATAGTTTGAGGTGTACATTTTAAAAGGTTAGTTAATGTGTTTACCTGTAACTAACCTGATAGTTTGAGGTGTACATTTTAAAAGGTAAGTTAATTTATTGATTTTACTACAGCTGAGCCAAATAACACTGAGGAAGAAGTCAAGTTGAATAAAACATTCTCTTCTAATGAGATTTTGTCTGAAACAAAACGAGAAAGATTGAGAGACAGATTACATCGAGAGTTTGGACTTTTAGCTGGTGATTCAGAGGTTGAGAAAACTGGTATGTACATACAAGGTATTATTTATAGTTAAACATGTATTGTTAGTTTCTGTAGTGTACAAACCAAACACCCAGGGGTTGTGAATGAAGGATTTAAAAGAGAAACAGTGTAACAACATTTATTTTAACATGGAACCAAATACCTGTCAAGTACTTGAAGATTTTACGCTAAAAAGAGACCCACTTGTCAGTTCTGTAATAAGCAAGGGGAAGTATAAAGGATAAAAAGACAGTGAAAAAAGATATTTACTGCAAATTGCAGGTCACACGGACAGTCTGAGAAGGAAGAGCGAAAAACGTTTATTTTAAATTTTGTAACAGAAAAATATTTTCTTTTTATTAGTATAAAACCTATAGGTTAGAAAGAAAGAAGTTAGTAAATATAGTTTAAAAAGAAAAACTCCAGGAAAGACATTGACAGAAGAATAATTAGATATCTACAATAACATCTCAACAACAAAAATAAGATTTCCTGTTGTACACTTGAGTGTTACTTTGGTACATCAAAAACAGATGTTGAAAGGAATTATGGAACAAAGCACATAGTCAGAAACAAAATACAAAACTTAACATGATTGTAACCTACTTCCTGTTTATTTCACTCATTAAACTTGACACTTATGTATTAATGCTGTATCATGCTTTCCTCATCTTCCAGTATTCTGAAACTTTCCAATTTCATGTCCTTAGTGTAGTTCCATTGACCAGTCTTCTTTATCTTGTAGTATTCTGAAACTTTCCAATTTCGTGTCCTTAGTGTAATTCCATTGACCAGCCTTCTTTATCTTGTAGTATTCTGAAACTTTCCAGTTTCATGTCCTTAGTGTAGTTCCATTGACCAGCCTTCTTTATCTTGTAGTATTCTGAACCTGATTACTATTGGTGTGTGAATGACATTGTGTGCAGAATCTTGTTATGTGAAAGATGTGTAGGTTCTTAGCGTGAGATCAGTAGTACATTAGATTCTTGTTAGTAGACTGAAATTGTGTTCAAACATTTTGAGAAGCAGTTAGTATATTAGACAAAAATCACTTTTATTTTGATAGATATCAAGATGATGAAACCTGTTTTTAAGACCTGTAGCTAGTTGTCTGAAACTAATGATTATTTTTCTAAAGAAGATTGTGTTTAATCATATTATAGGATGAACAAGTAATACAGTACATTTTAGACTGTAGTTTGTAATTACTGTGAACAGTGTTTGATAGGAACATCATGTGTTTTTATTTTTGAATGTGTAGGTAAGGAGTGGAGCCCACTGTTGTCATCTAGGTATGTTGTTAACTCACAAGCTCCAGCAGCTGGTCTGAAAACTACGGTTAGTTACAACTCAAGAAAATTCTTTAGTTTGTGTATATAAGTAGTGTGTATAGTTCTAAGTAAACAAAACGTGAAACTAAGTAAGTTACATAAACTTAACTTTTGTGGCTGTCTCTCAAAACTTGATCACAAATATTTCTAGAAAACCTCATTGTTTGCCAGTGTTCTTTATGTAATATGACTTTTATATCCAATATCTAAAGTATTGTGTTTGTACCTGTTGTTTTTAGGTATTAAACTTTACAACAACTAGTTCCACACAGGGTCAATCTGTCCCTGCTCAACAGACCTCCCACTCCTCTCTTCAACCTCTCCCTTCTCAGTTGTCTCCCCGACCTGTGTTTTCTACGGTGTCATCCAGTTTTCCATCAGTGTCTTACCTGAATGGAAACCATTCTCAAACTACCTATACAGTAACTGGAATGCAACAGGGGTCAAGTACAATATTGCCATTATCACCACAGACACACGTGGGAAGTTACCTCGATCAATTTAATCAAGGAAAACATACTTGAAGATAACCTCTTTTCTCTTCATGTTGTCATCATGGGGCTGTTTTAACAGTTTTAAGTGGTGTGGACTCTTACACTGAATTATAATGATACACTGTTTACTCTTCTGATCTCATATAGAGGCATTCAAAACACAGACTGTTATTAAACATCTTGAACATCAGGGCTTTTAAAGAGCTCTTTTACAAGAAAAATAGGTTCTGTACAGACTATTATTGTAATATACATCAAATCATTATTATTGTTGGTTTTTAATCTAAATATCATATTATGAAATGTTTGTGAAATATTTTTCTTTTAGAAATCACTTAGTAGTTGTCCCGTCTCTTTTTTGTTTTATGTGAAATTTGTACAGAGAAAATTATATTTTTTGTGTGGCAGTTCTTGATTAAAGAACTATTTCTCTGAAATATACACCACTGAATAATTTAAACAGAGTGGTAGCAATTGATTGGAAAGAAAACAAAGTTTTCAGTAGATCCAAATATTAAATGAACATGAAGTAAAAAAGCACAAATATGCCACTACTGATTTGTTAAATATGTTTGTGTATAACTACTGTACCATTTTACTCTCGTTGTTACTGTTATACTTGTATATGTTTATTTCATCTTTCACATTGTGAAATTTTCATATAAGCATTTAAATTTTTATTTGTGCAATTTATAAAATTATTGTAGAATTTTTTTGTACCATGTTAATAACTTATTTCTTATATTGTTGAATATTCCAGTGGTTCATATTTGGTGTCTTAAATGTTTGTGTCATGTAATAGCTCTGATGTCTGAGTACTTGTGTCTAATAAATATAGCTTCCTGTTTTTATAAGTTATTTAAGTGATACACACTTCTGATTATCATGTTGTTGTAAAAACACTTAATTTTCCTACCAGTGTCTTATCTAAAAGTAGCTATACAGTAATCAGGACACCCTTGGGGTGACAAGCGTTGCAAATATCAATGGAATCTCTTCATCTACTTTGACAAGGATTACTTACATTAATTTACTACCTTTTCAAGATTCTTTAGCCAAATCAAAAGACTATAAAAAGTACCAGGTCCTATACACATGCACTGAAATTTTTTTCTACCTAATAGGTAGAGATTGCATCAGTTGCACAAAGAGTAGTTGAAATTATTGTGAACTTCTAAACATTACAACATATGAAGCTGTGATCAGTGTAATCCAGAGCAGACACCTCATTTAAATTGTGTAAAAATTAAGCAATGCATAAAATAGAAAATTGGCTAAGCTTTTCAGTATCAGTTTTTGTGCAAACGATACTTTGAAAGTATTGACTGTCACAGTGAAGCCAACTCCATGAGTGGAATCTTGGTTTCACAATAAGTAGGCAACTCCAGGAGTGGAACCTTGGTTTCACAATAAGTAGGCAACTCCAGGAGTGGAACCTTGGTTTCACAATAAGTAGGCAACTCCGTGAGTGGAACCTTGGTTTCACAATAAGTAGGCAACTCCGTGAGTGGAACCTTGGTTTCACAATAAGTAGGCAACTCCGTGAGTGGAACCTTGGTTTCACAATAAGTAGGCAACTCCGTGAGTGGAACCTTGGTTTCACAATAAGTAGGCAACTCCGTGAGTGGAACCTTGGTTTCACAATAAGTAGGCAACTCCGTGAGTGGAACCTTGGTTTCACAATAAGTAGGCAACTCCGTGAGTGGAACCTTGGTTTCACAATAAGTAGGCAACTCGTGAGTGGAACCTTGGTTTCACAATAAGTAGGCAACTCCGTGAGTGGAACCTTGGTTTCACAATAAGTAGGCAACTCCGTGAGTGGAACCTTGGTTTCACAATAAGTAGGCAACTCCGTGAGTGGAACCTTGGTTTCACAATAAGTAGGCAACTCCGTGAGTGGAACCTTGGTTTCACAGTAAGTAGGCAACTCCGTGAGTGGAACCTTGGTTTCACAGTAAGTAGGCAACTCCGTGAGTGGAACTTTGGTTTCACAATAAGTAGGCAACTCCGTGAGTGGAACTTTGGTTTCACAATAAGTAGGCAACTCCGTGAGTGGAACCTTAGTTTCACAATAAGTAGGCAACTCCGTGAGTGGAACCTTGGTTTCACAATAAGTAGGCAACTCCGTGAGTGGAACCTTGGTTTCACAATAAGTAGGCAACTCCGTGAGTGGAACTTTGGTTTCACAATAAGTAGGCAACTCCGTGAGTGGAACTTTGGTTTCACAATAAGTAGGCAACTCCGTGAGTGGAACCTTGGTTTCACAATAAGTAGGCAACTCCGTGAGTGGAACCTTGGTTTCACAATAAGTAGGCAACTCCGTGAGTGGAACCTTGGTTTCACAATAAGTAGGCAACTCCGTGAGTGGAACCTTGGTTTCACAATAAGTAGGCAATTCCAGGAGTGGAACCTTGGTTTCACAATAAGTAGGCAACTCCAGGAGTGGAACCTTGGTTTCACAATAAGTAGGCAACTCCGTGAGTGGAACCTTGGTTTCACAATAAGTAGGCAACTCCGTGAGTGGAACCTTGGTTTCACAATAAGTAGGCAACTCCGTGAGTGGAACCTTGGTTTCACAATAAGTAGGCAACTCCGTGAGTGGAACCTTGGTTTCACAATAAGTAGGCAACTCCGTGAGTGGAACCTTGGTTTCACAATAAGTAGGCAACTCCGTGAGTGGAACCTTGGTTTCACAATAAGTAGGCAACTCCGTGAGTGGAACCTTGGTTTCACAATAAGTAGGCAACTCCTTGAGTGGAACCTTGGTTTCACAATAAGTACGCAACTCCGTGAGTGGAACCTTGGTTTCACAATAAGTAGGCAACTCCGTGATTGGAACTTTGGATTCACAATAAGTATGTTTGTTTGAGAAATTGTTAGTCATGTGTCCACTGAAATACTCATTTACTCATGATATTGCATGTTTTTCTCCTCTAAAACATGGCTAGTTGTGAAGTCAAACTGTTATTTCATCAAGGGTTTTGACCCCAAAAGTGAGCCTTGACTGCTTTTTATTTCAGCATATGGGCTAAACTATACAAGTCCTTGTATCATGTTGCCAAGCTTATCTTGAAGTGTTGTCATTGCTAAGCCACAGAGTACGAGTACTTATATCCAAGCTTATTTTGATGTTTTCTCATGGCTAAGCCATGGATTACAAGTACTTATATCATGTTGTCAAATATATTTTGAAATTTTCTCCCGGCTCAGCAACTGTTAAAGAAGTTCTTCTGCGAATAAAGGGCTACTTCTTGAAAACGTGAAGGACGTCTCCCTTGTTGGTCAGAAGTTATTTTGTGTGATGTATCCTGTGTCAAAAGAATTACTCAAAGTGTTACACAGCCATGCAACCAATAACTCAATCAGCAGAAGGAAGTGGCTAAACTGAGGGGAAAGATACAGAAAAGGAACCATATCTTTGAGAATATTGTGAAAGTATAAACACCAAAGATTTGAAAAACATATTGTATTTTCACTTGAGGCTGCTATTGATTTTGTGGACAAGACCTAAAAATACGACAATATGATTGATTTGGCTAAATCAAACAGCTTTGGGAAAATGACAAAAGTGTTGAGTTTTAAAATTTTTGCATGAAGAAATTTCGAAGATGGTGGAAAAAGAAATAAAGTTAATTTACGTCCTATCATTCTGTTTCACATGTTATATACACACACACACAGAAAAAACGGTTAGTGTAGACTATGATTTATTTCAATTTGGTCTGGAAAATCACTTTTGAGGAATATAGAAAGTTTTTAAAACCTTCTATAATCTGAATCACTGAAGGTGTCCAAACAAACTTTAGACTTGCTTAGCTTCACAGAATAAATAGTCACTAGAATTATTCTTTCATGTTGACTTTTTCAGCTAAAATTCCATCAACTAGGACTAATATTCATGCTGTTCACATATGTAAATATCAGTACACAGACAGATTGGCAATAAATGCTATATATAAAGTAATTTATTAACATCAGTTCTCAAACTACTGTATAACTATTTGTGAGGGTCAAATATAGCCAGGTGGTTAAGGCACTCAACTTGTAATCTGATAGTCGTGGGTTCAAATCCCCATCACACTAAACATGCTCACCCTTTCAGCCATGGGAATGTTATAATGTGATGGTCAATCCCATTATCTGTTGGTAAAAGAACAGCCCAAACGTTGGTGGTGGGTGGAGATGACTCGTTGCCTTCTCTCTAGTCTCACTGCTAAATTAGGGATGGCTAGTTCAGATAGCCCCTAGAGTAGCTTTCCATGAAATTCCAAAACAAATAAACTATTTGTGAGTTGGCATCACCGAAAAACAATTAAAAGCCAAATCCTGGAAAACAAGGACTTTTACAATTAGATTCATAACTTGTGTTGATCACAGACACATCTCTTGGTGCATACTGGGAGATCAAATATCAGTATGTACAGGTTACTAGACTTGACACTTGTACACACAGGTCTAAGCAGTAACATTGTGAATATTTACTACAAAACTACACCTGTATAGATCACTTGATCCTTACAGCTATGTTACAAACTTACTGAGTCTAATGAATATCACAATGCTTCTATTACTACTTTATAGAAGGACATCACGCTGTTCACAATTTCATCATAATTTGGATAGTAAATGTTCCATAATCAACAAATATGCTAAATTTGTAATAAACAAGGGGTGTATACTTCTCACCAGTGAATAATACTTAATAACTAGCAAAAAATGCTACTGTCTATTACTGATATTACAAATAAGTGGCTGTCATGCCAGTTAACTCTGCCAGGATCACAGAATTGGTCCAATCATTGGAGCTGTTTTTCAGCGTCAGTCATTGCACTGACCTTCTGTGAATCCATTTGTTTCAGATGGTAATTCGTAATAAATGTTCAAGAAATTAGTCCAGATATTTTCTGCCTATACAGTTGTGCAGAGTTAAACTGATATTCACTCATAAGGACCTCAGTTGAGAGAAGCAGTTTTTCTCTAGCCAACACCAGATTGAGACATTATAAATGTTGAATGTACAGTGTAATAGACATATTCAGGGCCATATGCACTCCGATGAATGTTAGATTCACTGCTACTTGGCCACAGAATGATGAATTGCTGAACTTTTCAGGACTCCATAATCAAGGATCTAATTGGCAGCATTCTTACCACTGATTGTATAGTCATGCAGCAGCAACGAAAGTCCGACATCAAGAAGAAGTGTTCTCAAAGACATGACCACCATTGTACATAACCATATACTCCCAGTAACGAGCTCTTCTTCCTGTTCCTTGTTGGAAAATGCTAGAAATTAAACCACACAAGAGTTAAGTGTAGCACAGTTACATTTTCTTCTAGAAACATACAGTTTTAGAAGCAACCACAAATAACTTGGCATGTTATCGAAAAATTACCTCCTACCAAATCTGGTGCACAAAGAGGTGATAAGATAAAGTACAGGACTACACATAATGACAGCACTTGACCGCTATCCCAAAGTAGGATAATGCATCACCGTGTAAAGAACTATAGTGCCGTCCCTCTCAGTACACATGCACCACTCACCATTGTTGGTCATTCCTGTAGCAAATGCCTACCGCCAGCATATCAGTAAGTTGGGAGGTTTATAACTATAAATCAGGTCTCCTTGTGGGAAGAATACATATAGCCTATAGTATAGTTTATGCTTAACAATGACAAACGCATATATTCAATAAAAAAAACCACAATTCATAAGTGAAATCATATGGAAAAATCCAAACTGCGATGATTCAGAACAATAGGTATCTAGAATGAAAGGAATTTAGCGACGACCTATAATCACATTTAAAAAGTGTATATATGCATATTTTCAAAAATTCTAGGTACAGCTTTCATTTTATTAAAATAAAGAAAATATGAAACATTGTTTGGATGAATGTAAAAGTAAGTAGCTATACTAACATACAAGTTAAAAGATTGTTTCAACAAAATATATACCAAACTAAGCACCTGTATCAACATAGAAGATGGTTTAAACACAGAAATATACCAAACAAAGCAGCTGAACTAACATACAAGTTAAAAGATTGTTTCAACAAAATATATACCAAACTAAGCACCTGTATCAACATAGAAGATGGTTTAAACACAGAAATATACCAAACTAAGCAGCTGAACTAACATACAAGTTAAAAGATGGTTTCAACAGACAAATATACCAAACTAAGCACCTATACTAACATTGAAATTAAAGATGGTTTAAACACAGAAATATACCAAACTAAGCACCTATACTAACATTGAAATTAAAGATGGTTTAAACACAGAAATATACCTAACTAAGCAGCTGAACTAACATACAAGTTAAAAGATGGTTTCAACAGACAAATATACCAAACTAAGCGCTCATACTAACATAGAAGTTAAAGATGGTTTAAACACAGAAATATACCAAACTAAGCACCTATGCTAACATTGAAATTAAAGATGGTTTAAACACAAAAATATACCAAACTAAGCGCTCATACTAACATAGAAGTTAAAGATGGTTTAAACACAGAAATATACCAAACTAAGCACCTATACTAACATTGAAATTAAAGATGGTTTAAACACAGAAATATACCAAACTAAGCACCTATACTAACTTTGAAATTAAAGATGGTTAAACACAAAAATATACCAAACTAAGCGCTCATGCTAACATAGAAGTTAAAGATGGTTTAAACACAGAAATATACCAAACTAAGCACCTATGCTAACATTGAAATTAAAGATGGTTTAAACACAGAAATATACCAAACTAAACACTCATACTAACATACAAGTTAAAAGATGGTTTAAACACAGAAATATACCAAACTAAGCACCTATACTAACTTTGAAATTAAAGATGGTTAAACACAAAAATATACCAAACTAAGCGCTCATGCTAACATAGAAGTTAAAGATGGTTTAAACACAGAAATATACCAAACTAAGCACCTATGCTAACATTGAAATTAAAGATGGTTTAAACACAGAAATATACCAAACTAAACACTCATACTAACATTGAAATTAAAGATGGTTTAAACACAGAAATATACCAAACTAAACACTCATACTAACATTGAAATTAAAGATGGTTTAAACACAAAAATATACCAAACTAAGCGCTCATGCTAACATAGAAGTTAAAGATGGTTAAACACAGAAATATACCAAACTAAACACTCATACTAACATACAAGTTAAAAGATGGATTAAGCAAACAAATGCACCAAAGTTGAAACGATCTTTTAACATCTATGTTATTATATCTCCTTAATATATAAAACTAAGTACATATACTAACAAAGAAGTTAAAAGATAGTTTCAATAAATAAATATACCAAGCTAAGCAGCTGAACTAACACAAAGTTAAAAAATTGTATCAACAAACAACTATACTAAACTAAGCACCTATAGTAACTTAGAAGTTTTAAAGATGGTTTCAAAAAGGAGTCAGCATCTAAACTAATATTGAAATTAAAATATGGTGTCAATAAACCAAATACACCACACAACAATTTTATTTTAAAACCTTTTGTTTCCTGAATAGTTTTTGCTGATTGTGACAGGCATCTGGTGGGTATGCACAAATATAGTTTTGGTTTTGCTTCATCACGTAGGAGCTCTGAGAAATAGATAGTTTACTGTTTACCGGCAATAACGTATTTAATTACGTTTATTATCTAATACGCTATTAAGTTCAACATAATTAAAAGTGTTTTGCTCCTTATTTTCATTTGTATTCAATGTCCGGTGCATCACGTTGCAGTGTCTAACAGTAGCCAGCAAGCATTGACGGATTCCAGTTGCCCTGATATCGTTTTTCTATTGTAGCAAAACTGAAGATTTTGATGAAACGGTACGTGATGGGCAAATTTGGATGTGATTTTCGTGATCAGCAGTCAAGAAGCTATAAGGAACACCCAACAGTGTTCAAGAAGCAAAACTTTGTTGTGCAGTAATATAGAAAACTAAGCAGCTAAACTAACAAGGAAATTAAGAAATTGATTCAAGAAACAAATATATCAAACTAGGTCGCTGAACTAACATGGAAGATAGAAGATGGGTTCACCAAAAAATATTTAAAACAAAGCAGCTATACTAACATAGAAATTAAGAGATTGATTCAACAAACAAATATAGCAAACTAAGCAGCTGGACTAACATGGAAGACAGAAGATGGGTTCACCAAAAAATATTTAAAACAAAGCAGCTATACCAACATAGAAATTAAGAAATTGATTCAACAAACAAATATAGCAAACTAAGCAGCTGGACTAACATGGAAGACAGAAGATGGGTTCACCAAAAAATATTTAAAACAAAGCAGCTATACCAACATAGAAATTAAGAGATTGATTCAACAAACAAATATAGCAAACTAAGCAGCTGGACTAACATGGAAGACAGAAGATGGGTTCACCAAAAAATATTTAAAACAAAGCAGCTATACTAACATAGAAATTAAGAGATTGATTCAACAAACACATATAGCAAACTAAGCAGCTGGACTAACATGGAAGACAGAAGATGGGTTCACCAAAAAATATTTAAAACAAAGCAGCTATACTAACATAGAAATTAAGAAATTGATTCAACAAACAAATATAGCAAACTAAGCAGCTGGACTAACATGGAAGACAGAAGATGGGTTCACCAAAAAATATTTAAAACAAAGCAGCTATACCAACATAGAAATTAAGAGATTGATTCAACAAACAAATATAGCAAACTAAGCAGCTGGACTAACATGGAAGACAGAAGATGGGTTCACCAAAAAATATTTAAAACAAAGCAGCTATACTAACATAGAAATTAAGAGATTGATTCAACAAACACATATAGCAAACTAAGCAGCTGGACTAACATGGAAGACAGAAGATGGTTTCACCAAAAAATATTTAAAACAAAGCAGCTATACTAACATAGAAATTAAGAGATTGATTTAACAAACAAATATATCAAACTAAGCAGCTGGACTAACATGGAAGACAGAAGATGGTTTCACCAAAAATATTTAAAACAAAGCAGCTATACTAACATAGAAATTAAGAGATTGATTTAACAAACAAATATAGCAAACTAAGCAGCTGGACTAACATGGAAGACAGAAGATGGGTTCACCAAAAAATATTTAAAACAAAGCAGCTATACTAACATAGAAATTAAGAGATTGATTCAACAAACACATATAGCAAACTAAGCAGCTGGACTAACATGGAAGACAGAAGATGGTTTCACCAAAAAATATTTAAAACAAAGCAGCTATACTAACATAGAAATTAAGAGATTGATTCAACAAACAATTATAGCAAACTAAGCAGCTACATGAATCCTGTTATATCAGGATATAAGAGTAAGTTATAGTTTCAGTGTACACTTGTATGAACCCTGTTATGGCAGGATGTGACAATAAGTTATAGATTCAATGTACGTTTGTATCGCATGTCTGAGTTGGACGTTGTTTAATGGAACAATTGCGCATGTTTGGACGTGTGAAACAGGGTCAATGTTAATGAAACGTGTCATATTACACGCGTGTGGGGTGAAGAGAAACAAGATGTTTCTGACCGCCCCGGGTTATTTTTCGTTCCCCTTCGGGGAACAATTTAACCCAAATACCTACTAAGAAATACCCATGTAAAATACATTGCCGATGACATTTGTTTATCGAAACTTGGTGTTGGAATAGTATCTCATCCTTAATTACTGTATATTTCCTGTAGTTAAGTTTAGAATATTAGTTTTTGACTGTATTACAGTAGGATATTATGGTTCTATTTTTTTATACCAGTGTGAAAGTCCGTTAGGTGCGGATTTTATTCTCCATTTGAAATCGGGATAACTTGGCGTGTTATGTGATCAGTAACCAATCATGTGATATGTCTACATCTATACTTACTTTGTTCGGTTCCTTTATTTCACGTTTAGTAACTTTCCCTACATAACTTTTTACACAGCAATATTTTTTTCTTTTAGAGCCGTTTTGTTACTTTCTTTATACGGTGGCGTACATGGGTGACTAGATTATAGAGTGTATATAAATTTTACATATAATAATAATCAAATAGATAACGAAAGATTGTGAAAACTGTTTTTATCTATCACATGATGATAAAATTATAGTTACTGGTAGATTTAGATAGATTATAGTTAATTATAATTACAGTTACTGGTAGATTTAGATAGATTATAGTTAATTATAATTATAGTTACTGGTAGATTTAGATAGATTATAGTTAATTATAATTATAGTTACTGGTAGATTTAGATAGATTATAGTTAATTATAATTATAGTTACTGGTAGATTTAGATAGATTATAGTTAATTATAATTATAGTTACTGGTAGATTTAGATAGATTATAGTTAATTATAATTATAGTTACTGGTAGATTTAGATAGATTATAGTTAATTATAATTATAGTTACTGGTAGACTTAGATAGATCATAGTTAATTATAATTATAGTTACTGGTAGATTTAGATAGATTATAGTTAATTATAATTATAGTTACTGGTAGATTTAGATAGATTATAGTTAATTATAATTATAGTTACTGGTAGATTTAGATAGATTATAGTTAATTATAATTATAGTTACTGGTAGATTTAGATAGATTATAGTTAATTATAATTATAGTTACTGGTAGATTTAGATAGATTATAGTTAATTATAATTATAGTTACTGGTAGTTTAGATAGATTATAGTTAATTATAATTATAATTACTGGTAGATTTAGATAGATTATAGTTAATTATAATTATAATTACTAATAGATTTAGATAGATTATAGTTAATTATAATTATAATTACTGGTAGATTTAGATAGATTATAGTTAATTATAATTATAATTACTGGTAGATTTAGATAGATTATAGTTAATTATAATTATAATTACTGGTAGATTTAGATAGATTATAGTTAATTATAATTATAATTACTGGTAGATTTAGATAGATTATAGTTAATTATAATTATAATTACTGGTAGATTTAGATAGATTATAGTTAATTATAATTATAATTACTGGTAGATTTAGATAGATTATAGTTAATTATAATTATAATTACTGGTAGATTTAGATAGATTATAGTTAATTATAATTATAATTACTGGTAGATTTAGATTATTGTCCTTTTGATGTTCCGTGATAATGAAATAAACAAATCTGTTTTGGCTCTCTGCAATGGTTCAACTTTGGGGTTCCGTCACATATAGAGTAACTGTTGAAAAACAACATACACATCACATACAGAGTAACTGTTGAAAAACAACATACACAACACATACAGAGTAACTGTTGAAAAACAACATACACATCACATACAGAGTAACTGTTGAAAAACAACATACACAACACATACAGAGTAACTGTTGAAAAACAACATACACAACACATACAGAGTAACTGTTGAAAAACAACATACACAACACATATAGAGTAACTGTTGAAAAACAACATACACATCACATATAAAGTAACTGTTGAAAAACAACATACACATAACATATAGAGTAACTGTTGAAAAACAACATACACATCACATACAGAGTAACTGTTGAAAAACAACATGCACATCACATATAGAGTAACTGTTGAAAAACAACATACACATCACATACAGAGTAACTGTTGAAAAACAACATACACAACACATATAGAGTAACTGTTGAAAAACAACATACACATCACATATAGAGTAACTGTTGAAAAACAACATACACATCACATATAGAGTACTGTTGAAAAACAACATACAAAACACATATAGAGTAACTGTTGAAAAACAACATACACATCACATATAGAGTACTGTTGAAAAACAACATACACAACACATATAGAGTAACTGTTGAAAACAACATACACAACACATATAGAGTAACTGTTGAAAACAACATACACATCACATACAGAGTAACTGTTGAAAAACAACATACACAACACATATAGAGTAACTGTTGAAAAACAACATACACATCACATATAAAGTAACTGTTGAAAAACAACATACACATAACATATAGAGTAACTGTTGAAAAACAACATACACAACACATATAGAGTAACTGTTGAAAAACATACACATCACATATAGAGTAACTGTTGAAAAACAACATACACATCACATATAGAGTACTGTTGAAAAACAACATACACATCACATATAGAGTAACTGTTGAAAAACAACATACACATCACATATAGAGTACTGTTGAAAAACAACATACACAACACATATAGAGTAACTGTTGAAAAACAACATACACAACACATACAGAGTAACTGTTGAAAAACAACATACACATCACATATAAAGTAACTGTTGAAAAACAACATACACATAACATATAGAGTAACTGTTGAAAAACAACATACACATCACATACAGAGTAACTGTTGAAAAACAACATGCACATCACATATAGAGTAACTGTTGAAAAACAACATACACATCACATACAGAGTAACTGTTGAAAAACAACATACACAACACATATAGAGTAACTGTTGAAAAACATACACATCACATATAGAGTAACTGTTGAAAAACAACATACACATCACATATAGAGTACTGTTGAAAAACAACATACAAAACACATATAGAGTAACTGTTGAAAAACAGCATACACAACACATATAAAGTAACTGTTGAAAAACAACACACACAACGCATATGGTGTAACTGTTGAAAAACAACTTACACAACACATATAGAGTAACTGTTGAAAAACAACATACACATCACATACAGAGTAACTGTTGAAAAACAACATACGCAACGCATATAGAGTAACTGTTGAAAAACAACATACGCATCACATATAGAGTAACTGTTGAAAACAACATACACAACACATACAGAGTAACTGTTGAAAAACAACATACACAACACAATACAGTAACTGTTGAAAAACAACATACACATCACATATAGAGTAACTGTTGAAAAGCAACATACACATCACGTACAGAGTAACTGTTGAAAAACAACATACACAACACATATAGAGTAACTGCTCAGGTGGCTCTTAATATCTAGCCTCTGATGACCTTCAGAGAGGAAAATTCTGATAATTTTTGTATTGTTTTAAGACGGAAGTCTGTGCCATTCCTCCATAGATAGTGCTAGCGCCCTCTCCGATAATCACCAGAGGCGTTGCTAGGTGCTTAAAAGATTTGGGTCTTCAGGCGCGAGATTTTTCTGCTCTTTAGTATGATATCGATCGAAGTTTTCTGTTCTGATTCTTCAATTGGGGATTCGAAGCACGGGCCTCTGTTTGTCAGTATCTGGTGACGCCTCTGATAACCAGATGCCCTAGAAAGAAGCCTTCATTTAATGATAATAAAAATTGTAATTTATTGAGTAAATCGTCATAGGAGAATGATGAGAGAAGTTCAAAGGAAAGCAACTGGACATGTAGGTGGACATTTTCATACACTTCCTGAAAGTTTGTATTCTGTTCTTGAGAGATTTCTTTTAATGTAATATCAGTTTTACCAACCTATACTCGAGATGAACTACGTTGTACCACTTGCTCATCATGTAGACTGAATTCATTCGGTAAACCTGTAATATTCCTTTCCCTCGTTTTCTATTCTTATATGTTAATAGCAGTTCTGGACAAAACAAAAAGTTTTGTCTTAACGATAGCCTTGCCTGACACAGACCATTAGCAGCACACTTACATCACTCATGCAGACACTAATGAAGCACGTGCGGCTGTACGAACATCCTTTAGTTCTCCAAAGACAGTAGCGGAGGACAGGATTGTTTATCTTCTCCACGCAAGTCTGAAGAACTTCACTCTGTGATTTCAGAGCAGAAATAAAACACCCACATCTAAATTGATTAAATCTCGTAGTTTCACGCAGAAGGTGAGAAACGTTTTCTATTACATCTCGATCTCGTTGTCTATCAACTAACTATACACGTCTACGCGCGCACCACTAGAGTTCATAGAATTTTCATAGATGCAGTCAAGACAAAAGTAATTAAATTGCTGATCGAGAATCAAACAGACTAGTAGATAACATAACACTGGGATGTCAAACAGACTGGTAGATAACATAATACTAGAACGTAAGAGTGGTTAGATAACATAATACTAAGATGTCAGACAGACTGGTAGATAACATAATACTGGGATGTCAAACAGACTGGTAGATAACATAACAATGGGATGTCAAATAGACTGATAGATAACATAACAATGGGATGTCAAACAGACTGGTAGATAACATAACACTGGGATGTCAAACAGACTGGTAGATAACATAATACTAGAACGTAAGAGTGGTTAGATAACATAATACTAAGATGTCAGACAGACTGGTAGATAACCTAATACTAGGATGTCAGGCAGAGTGATTAGATTACATAATACTAAAACGTAAGAGTGGTTAGATAACATAATAGTAAAACGTAAGAGTGGTTAGATAACATAATACTAAAACGTAAGAGTGGTCAGATAACATAATACTAAAACGTAAGAGTAGTTAGATTACATAGTACTGGGATGTCAGGCAGAGTGGTTAGATTACATGATACTAGAATGTCAGACAAAGTGGTTAAGGTTACATGATACTGAGATGTCAGGCAGAGTAGTTAGATTACATAATACTGGGATGTCAGAGTAATTAAATTACATAATAATCGGATTGGTGGTTACATTATGTAATGATGTCAGTGACAAATTATTTTTCTCATTAACAGAATTAAGGCTAGTGTCTGGTACTCTGAGAGAATATTTAATAAATCATTATACAGTGTTAGAGGTTTTGTAAAACACTAGCGGGTTGTTTCTCTTTTATCGCTACAAAACATGTAATTGATATTACTTTCATGCTACGATTAAAAACAACTAACTAGTACCTCATTGTTTGAATCCAAACAACTAGTACCTCATTGTTTGAATCCAAACAACTAACTAGTACCTCATTGTTTGAATCCAAACAACTAACTAGTACCTCATTGTTTGAATCCAAACAACTAACTAGTACCTCATTGTTTGAATCCAATCAACTAACTAGTACCTCATTGTTTGAATCCAAACAACTAACTAGTACCTCATTGTTTGAATCCAAACAACTAACTAGTACCTCATTGTTTGAATCCAAACAACTAACTAGTACTTCATTGTTTGAATCCAAACAACTAACTAGTACCTCATTGTTTGAATCCAAACAACTAACTAGTACCTCATTGTTTGAATCCAAGTTTTTACATCATATTTTACAGTTCTCAGTTTTTAACTAGTTGACTGTTACACTACACCTGTTTAGGAAAATCGGACACGTTTGTATATCTTGGTAAACTGTACTGCTTGCCATCTTGTACTATATCTTACGTATAGTCTGGAGTATTTATATATATAGACCAGATGTATTCCTGTTGTATCCACGATTAAGTACTGTTTCAAAAGTAAATAAAACCAAAATTAAGAGTAAAAAAATTTTTTTTTTGAAGTTCCTATGCCATAATATGTTGTAACTTACAACTGAATAATTCTTCTCATGATTCTTGGTTTGTGCTCGTTTTACTGACGTCACGATCATACAAATTGCAACGTTAGGCATTCCATATGTGACCCCATTTTATGGTATACTGACTCACTGACAGACAATACACCACTGTATAGAATTACGACTGATAAAAATAGGTTACCCTTCAATGACGTTCACACGTCTTAATTTACCTGTTTCGTTTTTAAACACAAAATAGTTCCTTATACTGACGCTAGGTTTAAAGATGACTCAAAACTCTACTTGCTGATAAATGTTGTACAACAAAGTCTTTAGTTGTTTTTTTTTGTCTTCAAGACACGTTTACCGGTCAACAGTAAAGTTATATTTTTTTTTGGTACATTTGGTGGAACCTGTCTTCATGTACTAGTTGATTATACTGGTTATCACAGTCGTTAGAACATCATTTTAGAATAACATTTAACGTTGTTTATTTGTTTCCTCAATAGTTCTATAGTACTGATAACATTACCGATTCTATATAGAATAATTTATAATCACACTTTCTTTGAACTGCTTTGTTATAAAACAGTTTAGTTGAAATATAAACCTGAACACGTAGGTTTATGGTAAATTTCAGTTTCAAACTTTCCGCCATTTTTGATGATAATCTCTGTTTAAAAATGGTAGAGTTATTTGTCTTATTCCACGGTAAGCCTAATATTTATGTGTTTATTATTTATGTAACCAATTAATTCTTACTTTTCAAATACAGTAAATGTATCACCCACGTATATGGTTTAAATAATTTAAAACAATGTTAAACCAAATCTTTTCATGATAATTTATAAACACATCTGTTAATATAGGGGTCAAACCAGACCTCGTGTTGACTCCATATAGATTATCATATTATCATCTCACCATTAAACCAAAAAAACTCAGATACAACTCTACGTAGTGAAAATTCGATTCCCCTCGGTGGGCTGAGCAGATAGCCTTTGTGGCTTTGCTAAAAGAAAACACACACACGTAGTGAAAAAAAAAGTATTTCATGTGAATTAATGTTTTTCCAGAAGGTTGTAATAATTTTAGAAATTCTCCGTCTCACGTGCGAACAAACTGATCCTAAAGCCTTTCACTATACCAGAATGATAAAACAATCTCGTTTTAGATAAAATATGTTATAATTAATGATCATCCAGTTTTTTTCTCCGTTTTCTTTTGTGACGTGTTTTTCGACAGGTGGCGTGATTGTTGATAATTTATTGTGTGTACAGGTAAAAAACTGAACAACAGTACGAGGGCTCGTTTTGGTATAGTATGATTTGATCGGATTCTTTTATATGTCACGTGCCCATATGACGTAGTCATCGAATCAGTCCATTGGCTGAAATCTTCGCTGCACTATAAAACCGAGAAGAAGCAAAATATAACACGAAGCTTTCAGTTAATTTGATGGATTTTTTATACATTAGTTTGATATTTTGGTTCTAGTCATTCTTTTATAATAGAACGCAAACTAAAATAAGTTTTTTTTGATTAAAATTAAGCTTTTTTTCCGTTTCGGGTATGTGTGTGTGTTTTCTTATAGTAAGGCTATAAGGGGCTATCTGCTGGGGTCCGGTATGGCCAAACGTGTTAAGGGCGTTCGACTCCTAATTCGAGGGTCGCGGGTTTGAATCCGGGTCGCACAAAAACATGCTCGCCCTTTCAGCCATGGGGGCGTTATAATGTTACGGTCAATCCCACTATTCGTTGGTAAAAGAGTAGCCCAAGAATTGGCGATAGGTCGTGATGACTAGCTGCCTTCCCTCGAGTCTTACACTGCTAAATTAGGGACGGTTAGCGCATATAGCCCTCGACTAGCTTTGCGCGAAATTCAAAACAAACAAACAAAAAAAAGCTATTTGCTGAAACCATTGAGGAGAATCAAACCCCCTGATTTTAGGTTTGTAAATCCATAGACTTACCGCTGTCCCAGCGGGGAACGTTTGAAATGTACCACCTGTGTTAAGTTTTTTCGTCTTTCTTTAACATTAACGTTTAGGCTTGAGACTTTGGCTTCTTCTAGTCTACAAAATTTGATTGTTCCAAAGCCTTGTTGAATTAGCATGAACTTCAATACAAATTGTTCAAAAGGCAGGCGGTAGCACAGTATGTGTGCCAATGACTGAGATCCTCAGAACTCTTTATATCATACAATGTTTCATTTTATAGCAATATTTCTGTAATGACTAAGTCATAAGTTCTGGGAATTTTAAACACAATAGTACTTAATACTAGAGATCTATAAGGATTTCAAATAATTCACGTGCCTATAAACCACCCTATCGAAGTTGAAGTGAAAACGGAACATTGGTTACAATATATTATGTACATATATATACTAATAATGCGTTAAAAAGGTAGTTAATATTTCTGGTATATCAGTTGAAAAATGTCTAAAACAACGACTTCTCCAACTTAGTTGACTGGTCTGTGAGTTCTTGATATTCTGATAACAATTTACAGTTTTTTTTTTTGTAAATAACAGACGTGTCATCCATGTTCTGGAATATATATTAATCCCAATTCAACCCAACAGATGACGCTACATATCTATAAATTGACATTTTTCTGAAGGTTTGATTGATTGATTGCAATTAAGTACAAAGCTACACAATGGACTATCTGTATTCTGCCCCCCACGGGTATCGAAACCTGATTTTTAGCGGTATCACTCCGCAGACATACCGCTGTACCACTGAGGGGCATTTCTAAAGGTAAAGTATATATTTTATTCAAGTATAACATAAAAAGCCAACAAACGAGGGTATTAAAAGTTATGGTTTGGTTTGTTTGGAAATTCGCGCAAAGCTACACAAGGGTTATCTGCGCTAGCCGTCCCTAAAATTATGAGTTTTAAAATGAGGTAAGTATACTGCTGTAAAAAGCTAATGAAACAAGAATCAGACCACAATCACAAATTTATAAATCTTAATCCCTACTGTAGTAGCTTTATCCATTTATCTGTAAGTCAAAGTGTAGATTACTTTTTATAAATTCGTGATTGTAATTTTAATTATTGTAAAAGTTATGGCTATCAGGGATATATAGCTATATCGATGGTAATATATGTTGTGTTTATTCAATGGACACGTAAACTGAACAAATAAATAGGAAAACAATTAACATTTGAATGGAAAGTATCAATCATTAGTTATTTGTAGAATTATTATAACAAATACATATGATCTGTATAGTTAAATAAAGCAGTAGAAATTTGCCATCCTAAGTATGGATTGTAAGTAGTTTTAAAATCTATTTGACTGGTCCCACTTCTCTGTGTACTTTTTATTACAACATTTATTTTGTTTTGATTTCTTTTCAATCATACAAATAACCAACAACTTTTACTTTATCTTCAAAATTAAATTTTTTTTATTTATGTGTGTAATTATCAAAAATTTATATTTCTTCATCTTTTTTTTACTACACAGTAACTCAAAAACTAAAGTTATGGTGTCAAAAACATTCACTTTTCTAATGTAAACTACAATACATAGTCAACAATATGTGGACACACCTTCTAATTAGTGGGTTCGGCTATTTCAGCTAACAGGTGCATAAAATCAATCATACAGCCATGCAATATCTATAGATAAACATTGGCAGAACAATGGGTCGTACTGAAGAGCTCAGTGACTATCAACGTGGTAATGGGTCGTACTGAAGAGCTCAGTGACTATCAACGTGACAATGGGTCGTACTGAAGAGCTCAGTGACTGTCAACGTGACAATGGGTCATACTGAAGAGCTCAGTGACTATCAACGTGACAATGGGTCGTACTGAAGAGCTCAGTGACTGTCAACGTGGTAATGGGTCGTACTGAAGAGTTCAGTGACTTTCAACGTGACAATGGGTCGTACTGAAGAGCTCAGTGACTAACAACGTGACAATGGGTCGTACTGAAGAGCTCAGTGACTGTCAACGTGGTAATGGGTCGTACTGAAGAGCTCAGTGACTGTCAACGTGGTAATGGGTCGTACTGAAGAGTTCAGTGACTTTCAACGTGACAATGGGTCGTACTGAAGAGCTCAGTGACTAACAACGTGACAATGGGTCGTACTGAAGAGCTCAGTGACTGTCAACGTGACAATGGGTCGTACTGAAGAGCTCAGTGACTATCAACGTGACAATGGGTCGTACTGAAGAGCTCAGTGACTATCAACATGACAATGGGTCGTACTGAAGAGTTCAGTGACTTTCAACGTGACAATGGGTCGTACTGAAGAGCTCAGTGACTATCAACGTGACAATGGGTCGTACTGAAGAGCTCAGTGACTGTCAACGTGACAATGGGTCGTACTGAAGAGTTCAGTGACTTTCAACGTGACAATGGGTCATACTGAAGAGCTCAGTGACTATCAACGTGACAATGGGTCGTACTGAAGAGCTCAGTGACTTTCAACGTGACAATGGGTCATACTGAAGAGCTCAGTGACTATCAACGTGACAATGGGTCGTACTGAAGAGCTCAGTGACTGTCAACGTGGTAATGGGTCGTACTGAAGAGTTCAGTGACTTTCAACGTGACAATGGGTCGTACTGAAGAGCTCAGTGACTAACAACGTGACAATGGGTCGTACTGAAGAGCTCAGTGACTGTCAACGTGGTAATGGGTCGTACTGAAGAGCTCAGTGACTGTCAACGTGGTAATGGGTCGTACTGAAGAGTTCAGTGACTTTCAACGTGACAATGGGTCGTACTGAAGAGCTCAGTGACTAACAACGTGACAATGGGTCGTACTGAAGAGCTCAGTGACTGTCAACGTGACAATGGGTCGTACTGAAGAGCTCAGTGACTATCAACGTGACAATAGGTCGTACTGAAGAGCTCAGTGACTATCAACGTGACAATGGGTCGTACTGAAGAGTTCAGTGACTTTCAACGTGACAATGGGTCGTACTGAAGAGCTCAGTGACTATCAACGTGACAATGGGTCGTACTGAAGAGCTCAGTGACTGTCAACGTGACAATGGGTCGTACTGAAGAGTTCAGTGACTTTCAACGTGACAATGGGTCATACTGAAGAGCTCAGTGACTATCAACGTGACAATGGGTCGTACTGAAGAGCTCAGTGACTTTCAACGTGACAATGGGTCATACTGAAGAGCTCAGTGACTATCAACGTGACAATGGGTCGTACTGAAGAGCTCAGTGACTATCAACGTGACAATAGGTCGTACTGAAGAGCTCAGTGACTGTCAACGTGACAATGGGTCGTACTGAAGAGCTCAGTGACTGTCAACGTGGCACTGTCATAGAATGTCACCTTTCCAACAAGTCAGTTTGTCAAATTTCTGTCCTGCTGGAGCTGCCCCGGTCAGCTGTAAGTGCTGTTATTGTGAAGTGGAAACGTCTAAAAGCAACAACAGCTTAGCCACGAAGCGATTGGCCACACAAGCTCACAGAACGGGACTGCCGAGTGCTGAAGCGCGTAGAAATCGTCTGTCCACAGTTGTAACACTCACTATCAAGTTCCAAACTTCGTCTGATTAAATGAAATCAAATGAAATGGCAATTTCATTTAAATACAAATTTATTAGCCTAATATTAATAACCTTTCAAGTTGCTCTGGGGCCTATTAGGCCCCACTTTTCGTAGGAGTGTTAATGCCTGATAATTGTTATGGTTCCCAATTATAACGTTACTTAATGCTGTTGAAGATGGCCTTTTTAAACATGCAACAACATCAATAACTTGCTAATCACCACTAGAATAATTTAAAAATTATTCCAAATTAGGCCTACATTTGCATTCATTGGCACTTGCCTAATGTTGTAAGCTATATTTTAATTTAGAAATTTATTTATTAGAGGACGCATGATGTCGTGATACATAAATAAGACCAAAGTAAAATAGTGAGTTGATAACTAAGTTAGATGGTGAAAGTTATTTGGTTGGTGATTCAGTTATACTTCGAGCTTGTCAGTGGTGGTTAAAACGTCTGTGATTGAAATTATGCAACCACGTTTTTTTCAGTTAGGTGTTCCTTAGTTTTGGAACTTCTGTTAAACGTTATTTGAAACTCTAGTATTAAAAATTAAGCCTATAAGTAAAATAAGTAGCCTGAATGAACATTTTTCACATATAGAAGAAATAAATTCATTACTGTTACCTGTACTGCGTACTACTAAACGAAACGACAAAAACATTACAACACTAACGTATTGGGTGACATCAAACGATGTAGTGGCGTCGTTGGAGTAGTCCAGGATAGATTTTGCAGTTAGAGATGACAGAAAAATAGTGATGACAGATATAGACTAGATTATAACTTACAATTATGTTGAGATTTGAATTATCGAGCTAATGTAAAAAACGATGTGGCTGGTTTGATTTATTTTTGTTTCCAGGTTCTTTATCCTAGCGTTGATGTCCTTGTTTACGTCATCCATTACCCTTTTGTACTTCGATTTCTATTCTTAGGATCCCCTGCTCCTTTCGCTCTGGTTTCCACGATCTTTCCTTTCATCAAATTAATTTCTGTGTGTAATTCGTCTGTCAATTAACGTCCTCTTATGTATTTCCATTTTAAGAGACTCTTTTCCTTCAGTTTTTCGTTTTTTTAATTTCTTGTTATGATTTTAATTTTATATCTTCACATCTCTATTTTCTTCACAGTATTTGCACTGTTTCACAAATTAATTCCATTAAGTTTTCCATTTTCAAGTTGTGTCCTTAATTTTTACCCAAATAAATTCACTCCTGAAAAGAAAGGTGTAACGGCTTCTATTGTATGAACAGTTATTTCGGATGGTTCAGTATAAAAAGAAAAATACAAAGCCACTTGAATATGACGAGCGTGTTTCTTTTTTTCTAAAGTTATATTAATAAATTCAGTCTCCGCGTTTTTACGCAACTAATAGTAGGATTTAACTTCACAAATAACAAATTGTAACACTAATTTACCTTTCGTGTTGAACTCGTATCCTTTGTACTTTGTAAGAAGTCAGAAGTTTACAGCACTGAATTAAGGGCAGTTGGCGCAGATGCACTTCAAGTAGCTCTATACGAAACCCAACTAGAACACAAACAAACAATTACAGAAAAACTGAAGTAAATCTCGCAACGATAATTTGTTATAGACTAACTGTCTAACTCTAAATCATCTTAACGCTAACTCTAACTAGCCTAAATCTCTAACACTAACCAGTCTAACTCTAATTAGCCTAACTTCTAACCAAGCACTTACTCGCTGTCTCTGTAAAACGAGCCAGCTTTATTCAGTGATTCTAAACAACTTAATTCTCTGACACTAATTCGATTTTTGTATTTGACTTTAAATATTCTAAAGTTAGCAGATCATATTCAAACGAGAATATTTTACCATAATTTATAGAAAAATTATCATATGTTTATGGATGACAATATGACGAGAGCATTTGACGAGAAATTGTGAAAATCTGTTACATGGCATAGGACAAAAATATTTTGCGAGAAGTTGTAGGAAATAACACTTGACGGGAAAGGTTATTAGTAATGTATTAGAAGATGCCTTAGGCATAAGTTTGATTAAGATGTGATGGAAACGTTAAGTACAAATGGAAGATGTCAAAATAGAATGTTTTAGGAACATGAACAATATTTTAACCTGACGAACGTCACATCGTTTGGGGCATGGCATGGCCTAGCGCGTTAAGGCGTGTGCTTCGTAATCTGAGGGTCGCGGGTTCGCGCCCGAGTCGCGCCAAATATGCTCGTCCTCCTAGCCGTGGGGGCGTTATAATGTTACGGTAAATCCCAATATTCGTTGGTAAAAGAGTAGCCCAAGAGTTGGCGGTGGGTGGTGATGACTAGCTGCCTTCCCTCTAGTCTTACACTGCTAAATTAGGGACGGCTAGCACAGATAGCCCTCGAGTTGCTTTGTGCGAAATATCAAAACAAACAAACACATCGTTTGATCGCTTGATAATTTGTGAAAACTGCATCAATAGATGGCTCTTACGACGGCCGATTAACCTAGAGCATGCAGTGCACGTTTTACGAGCCCTTTTATCTGCAGTTGCATCATAGTCGAGATACTGCACGATCGGCTGATTGTGGAAAATGTGATTTAGCGGAAGTGTGACAAAAGTGTTTACAAACCGCATTCAATGTCTGTTAATTTTATATACACGGTTAAAAGATCCTACTGCTTTTTACTTTAGTTTAAAATTGGTTTTCAACACGAGTTACACAGAGCAGAAAGTTTTCCATGCAAATACTAGATTCCACAGCATCTAACATGAGGTACATTGGGCCTAACAGGGGCCACAAACACCTCTTGTTATGATCGTTAATGCTGGCCTGTAATTTTTAGCAGGTGCTTTACTGACCTTGGTAGTCAGTTATCTTGTAATAAAAAGTGTTTATTTGCAAGTCACGTTAAAATAAATGAAGGTACCAGTATTACAAAAAAAATGGAATTGTCTTAATTAATACGTAAACACTTACTGTTATAAACTGTAGTCAATAAAAGGTTGGAACTAAACGTTAAGAAGTGAACAGAATGTCAGCAACAATGGAACAACAGAAGAGTGTTAACAGAATGGTGTCCAAGTCTGTCTTGTCCCAGTGTCATTCACTGTTTTGTTGCAGTTCTATGCTTCCTTCGCCACTTTTAAGAACGACAAAATCGTTGACCAAGGTATGTCTAATATTATAACATAGCACTGTCCTAACTGTGACTAGAGTTAACGCAAATTACATATAAACAGTATATGTAACTTACACTGTGACGAGAGTTGACACAGTCTATATGTAAATAGTGACTCACAATGTGAAGAGTTAACACGAGACATATGTAAAGAGTGTATGTAACCTACGGTGTGAAGAGTTTATAGTATATATATATAAACAGTGTAGGTGGAGGTGACCTAGAATGTGAAGAGCTAACACAGTATGTATGTAAACATTGTACGTAACCTAGATTGTGAGAGTTGCTACAATATATATATATATAAACAGTGTAGGTGACCTAGAATGTGAAGAGTTAACACAGTATACACTGCTGGTCAAAATATTAAGGCCAATGAACATACGGAAAAAAACATGCATTTTGCGTTGTTAGACTCAACCACTTATTTGAGTAGAGCTTCGAAAGATGACAATAAGAAAAGGTAAAATATAAATAAATCGGGAAAATGTAAACAGTATGAAATCAGCCTAAATACTAACTGGTCAAAAGTTTAAGACCATACCAAAAGGAAGTCCTAAACAGGGTAGGAAATGCCCAACAAGAGGTCTCAGTATTGAGTTGCACAGCCGTCATTGGGAATAACTTCACGCTGGATGGTCCAAAAGAATCATGTTATTCGCCATGAAAAAGTCCTTTGTCCTGCGGGCATTGTGGATTGTAGCGTTGTCCTGCTGAAAGATCCAGTCATTTCCACACAAGCTAGAGCCTGAATTCAGTCAGTAAGGATGCTCTATCCAACATGCCAATGTAGCCAGCTGCTGTTTGACGCCCCTGAATAACCTCAGCAATGTTTAACCGAGCTGTTTCGTGGTGTGGAAGAAGGCGTGACCTTTGAAGACGTTTACAATTTTTAAAGCCTTTCTCTCATAGATGCCGTCTTATTGTTTTTGAGCTGCCTTCTACGTCCGTAAGCGCCTTATTCTAGTTCGACCATCGGCTGGTGTCCTGCCAAACAACCCGTTGAATCCTCCTGCTCAACGCCGGCGAAAGTTTCTTAGGCTGACCACTTGAAATTCTCGTTCCTTATCTCTCAGGGTGTTTTAAGAAGTTTGCAACAGCAGTTTTACTACGCCCAATCTAACCAGCGATAGTTGAGAGAGACCTTGCTTTTACAACTCGACAATTCTGCTACGTTCAAACTGTCAACTGAGAGTAAAGCTTATATGTAAACAGTGTACGTAACCTGGAATGAGAAGAGCTGATACAATATATATATCTATGCATGTAATGTACAGTGAGTACAGATATGTGTAAACAGTGTGACAAGGGTTGAAATAATATATATATATAAAGAGTGTATGTAACCTACAGCTCGAATACGTTTGATACAATGCACATGGAAACAGTGTATGTAACGTACAAGGTGAAAGCAGTGTGTAAAGATAACCAGTCTGTAGGGGTATATGTAAACAATGTGTAAAGGTATATATAAACAGTGTAACTGATATCTGAGGGGAGAAACAATAACGATCGTTTGTTCTGGGACTAAAATGTTAACAGTAAGTAGTGTCAACGTTAGTGTACTGTTCACACAGTTTTTTTTAAATAACTAGTGTTCGCTCTAGCATAACATTTACAACTGTTATATTTATGTCATTTTCGTGAAGTGTTTTCACTATCACATTTCTTAATTTCGGTAACACATTTGAGACACAAGAGTGAGTTTCATATTTCAAAGAGGATGGACTCAGTTTGTGACTAGAATGTACAATAAACCTGACTGTAAGTTGAATGACGTAAGGATGTACCTCCATTATAATGTCGCACTTGTAACAACTCGACTCCAAAGTATATTATTAGAAGCTTTTTGGCTTAGATGTTTTGTTTTAATAGTTTTTAACATTCATAATGTCAGCAGATATATATCTTAAAAACTATATTTCATGCTTTAGTTTCTTGTTAGTAACTTTGAATACTGAAGAAATTTAGGTTTATTTAACTCCAGTTAACTTATATATAGTTTTTAAACCACTTTCTAGTCTGATGTAACCAGTAACTTCAAGTCGAACGTTAAAAATTGTTAATGTGACGAACCCGGAAAGTCCAAGACATGTTCACACAAAAAACAGTATGTGTTAAACAGTATATGTTCACAAGCTATATATACATATACTGTTAAACAGTGTACTCGTAAATCACATTGTTAGAGCTTGCGTATTGTATGAATTATGAAACGTTTATCATATTTATATATGAAGCGAACACACCAATACTGGAAAATAAACGACCTTACAACGCCAAAGTGTTGCTCCTATTTAATTAAACACTCAACGTTTCGCTTTACAATTTCTTTAGGATGCCACCAAAACACAAACTGAAATATCAGATACTTAGTTCATTATTTAAATTAATAAATCACACGTTAAAACATCTTTATATACCTAGTTCATTATTTAAATTAATAAAGCACACGTTAAAACATCTTTATATACCTAGTTCATTATTTAAATTAATAAAGCACACGTTAAAACATCTTTATATACCTAGTTCATTATTTAAATTAATAAAGCACACGTTAAAACATCTTTATACACCTAGTTCATTATTTAAATTAATAAAGCACACGTTAAAACATCTTTATACACCTAGTTCATTATTTAAATTAATAAAGCACACGTTAAAACATCTTTATATACCTAGTTCATTATTTAAATTAATAAAGCACACGTTAAAACATCTTTACATACCTAGTTCATTATTTAAATTAATAAAGCACACGTTAAAACATCTTTATATACCTAGTTCATTATTTAAATTAATAAAGCTCACGTTAAAACATCTTTATATACCTAGTTCATTATTTAAATTAATAAATCACACGTTAAAACATCTTTACATACCTAGTTCATTATTTAAATTAATAAAGCACACGTTAAAACATCTTTACATACCTAGTTCATTATTTGAATTAATAAAGCACACGTTAAAACATCTTTATACACCTAGTTCATTATTTAAATTAATAAAGCACACGTTAAAACATCTTTATACACCTAGTTCATTATTTAAATTAATAAAGCACACATTAAAACATATTTATATACCTAGTTCATTATTTGAATTAATAAAGCACACGTTAAAACATCTTTATACACCTAGTTCATTATTTAAATTAATAAAGCACACGTTAAAACATCTTTATACACCTAGTTCATTATTTAAATTAATAAAGCACACGTTAAAACATATTTATATATCTAGTTCATTATTTAAATTAATAAAGCACACGTTAAAACATCTTTATATACACCACACGTCAAAACTGCCTGAATAATAGAAACAAATAGGCATAAACATTTGTGATGAAAACCACGTTAACCACAGATGTTCCTCTACATTTCTCTAAGTTTCTCCGTTTCTGTATAACATCAGAAACGTTTAAAAAGACCGTTAAAGAAAGTGAATTCTCACTTCGCTTACTTATTTCAACCATTTGATTAAATAATAATGAAAACATATTTATCTCTCTTAGCTACTTTTCAATTATTATAATTACATTTCGAGCACTTGTAACTTATTAATTTTAAACTGTTACTATTTGTATACAATTACCATTCGCGATGTGGGAAATCGAACCCTGGTTTTATCCTGACCTTCCTTGTGTTTCAGGTTTCTTTAACTTAATAAAAGAGTAAATTTTGTTTTTGAACTACCTTAAGTTAAGTTCTGTTTAAAGGTATTTAAATCCTTACCTCCCGACCCTTTGTGAGACTTTTATAAATATTACAAAAATGTTAGTTAAAATTTCTTAACAAACCAGAAGTAAGTATTTAACATCTATAGCATATGTACATATTAGTTAAGAGTAGAGGACAGAAACACCTATAGTATATGTACATATTAGTTAAGAGTAGAGGATAGAAACACCTATAGTATATGTACATATTAGTTAAGAGTAGAGGATAGAAACACCTATAGTATATGTACATATTAGTTAAGAGTAGAGGATGGAAACACCTATACTATATGTACATATTAGTTAAGAGTAGAGGATAGAAACACCTATAGTTTATGTACATATTAGTTAAGAGTAGAGGACAGAAACACCTATACTATATGTACATATTAGTTAAGAGTAGAGGACAGAAACACCTATACTATATGTCAATATTAGTTAAGAGTAGAGGATAGAAACACCTATAGTATATGTACATATTAGTTAAGAGTAGAGGACAGACACACCTATAGTTTATGTACATATTAGTTAAGAGTAGAGGATAGAAACACCTATACTATATGTGCAGATTAGTTAAGAGTAGAGGATAGAAACATTTATAGTATATGTACATATTAGTTAAGAGTAGAGGATAGAAACATTTATAGTATATGTACATATTAGTTAAGAGTAGAGGACAGAAACACCTCTAGTTTATGTACATATTAGTTAAGAATAGAGGATAGAAACACCTATAGTATATGTACATATTAGTTAAGAGTAGAGGATGGAAACACCTATACTATATGTACATATTAGTTAAGAGTAGAGGATAGAAACACCTATAGTTTATGTACATATTAGTTAAGAGTAGAGGACAGAAACACCTATACTATATGTACATATTAGTTAAGAGTACAGGACAGAAACACCTATACTATATGTCAATATTAGTTACAAGTAGAGGATAGAAACACCTATAGTATATGTACATATTAGTTAAGAGTAGAGGATAGAAACACCTATAGTATATGTACATATTAGTTAAGAGTAGAGGACAGAAACACCTATAGTATATGTACATATTAGTTAAGAGTAGAGGATAGAAACACCTATACTATATGTGCAGATTAGTTAAGAGTAGAGGATAGAAACACCTATAGTATATGTATATATTAGTTAAGAGTAGAGGACAGAAACACCTATAGTTTGTGTACATATTAGTTAAGAGTAGAGGATAGAAACACCCATACTATATGTGCAGATTAGTTAAGAGTAGAGGACAGAAACACCTATACTATATGTACATATTAGTTAAGAGTAGAGGGCAGAAACACCTATAGTTTATGTACACGTTTCTGTAGAGCAGAAGAAAGTTCTTTCCTTATGAAACATACATAGTTTATAGGTACCAGTACAGTTCATTCTATATACTACTGCATAATACAGTTTTTAACCGATAGAGCTCAACCTATAGCCTGCTGTTTAATACAGTTTAATTATACAATACAGTTCAACCTGCGGCCTGCTATATAATACTGCTTAATTATATATTATAGTTCATCTTGTAGTCTGTTATACAGTACACTATACGTATATTTTCCTTAAGAATAGTAAAATAATGATATTTAGAGCCATAAAGTTATTTTGAATTGTTCCCTACCTTGCAGCTCATGTAACCCCAGCATCTTAAAACTCTCCTACTAGATTCTAGTCAACGTAACACTTACTGTTATTTTGTATTATTACATACTAACGAGTGTTACACATGTAAAACAAAACGAGGCTTGACTACAACAAACATTATATATTGTTCTGCTATTTTTTATGATTATAGTAAATGCATGTAAACGTTGAAATTTGTGTCTTTTATGTAATTACTGTTGAAACTTCGAACCGTGAGGTTTTTGATCGATAACCACAACCATTGTGTCTAGAGCAACCTAATTGTGTCACGTGATGTAATTAGTTAACAATAAATTCGAGGTGGATTAATGATGTTCTTTGGGGTAAGGCGTGAGGAGTTGAAACATACTTGTTTAAAAAAAACAGTTCTCCAAGTAATCTTAATATCTGTTTTTATTTTGAAAAACTTATAGCATACGAGATTATGGAAAACTGTTCAGATGTTTAGGTTCCTTGGAGTTTATCTGTTTAAACTGAATTGTAGATATCATTGGTTTATTTGATAGTGTTCGCTAACAGTCATATTATTGTTGTTTCCCCTAAAGGAAACCGAACACCACTTAGAGGGGAGTTACCTGTTTTAATCAATCGCTGCACTATACAGTAGTGTGTTTTCTGTCAGCCAGTAGAAACTAAAATAACGTCATGTAAGAGACGCTTAACGTTGTAATTTGTGTTGCCATGACGTCGAGGAAGCGTGTGCATAAAGCGTGTGCATGTCACGAATGAAGTGAAGAATTATACTTTCTGTAGGCAAGAATACATATGAACACCATTAGTGGAAACACATGTAAACTAGATGTGTCTGTAGTAACAGTTGGCACACCATTAGGTGAAACAGATGTAAATTAGACGTTTCTGTGGTAAGAGTTGGCACACCATTTGTAGAAATAAATGTAAACTAGATGTGTCTGATGTAACAGCTGGCACACCATTAATGGAAACACATGTAAACTAGATGTGTCTGTAGTAACAGTTGGCACACGATTAGTGGAAACACATGTAAACTAGATGTGTCTGTAGTAACAGTTGGCACACCATTAGTTGAAACACATGTAAACTAGATGTGTCTGTAGTAACAGTTGGCACACCATTAGTTGAAACACATGTAAACTAGATGTGTCTGATGTAACAGCTGGCACACCATTAATGGAAACACATGTAAACTAGATGTGTCTGTAGTAACAGTTGGCACACGATTAGTGGAAACACATGTAAACTAGATGTGTCTGTAGTAACAGTTGGCACACCATTAGTTGAAACACATGTAAACTAGATGTGTCTGATGTAACAGCTGGCACACCATTAATGGAAACACATGTAAACTAGATGTGTCTGTAGTAACAGCTGGCACACCATTAATGGAAACACATGTAAACTAGATGTGTCTGTAGTAACAGTTGGCACACGATTAGTGGAAACACATGTAAACTAGATGTGTCTGTAGTAACAGCTGGCACAATTAGTGGAAACACATGTAAACTAGATGTGTCTGTAGTAACAGTTGGCACACCATTAGTTGAAACACATGTAAACTAGATGTGTCTGATGTAACAGCTGGCACACCATTAATGGAAACACATGTAAACTAGATGTGTCTGTAGTAACAGCTGGCACACCATTAATGGAAACACATGTAAACTAGATGTGTCTGTAGTAACAGTTGGCACACGATTAGTGGAAACACATGTAAACTAGATGTGTCTGTAGTAACAGCTGGCACACGATTAGTGGAAACACATGTAAACTAGATGTGTCTGTAGTAACAGTTGGCACACCATTAGTTGAAACACATGTAAACTAGATGTGTCTGATGTAACAGCTGGCACACCATTAATGGAAACACATGTAAACTAGATGTGTCTGTAGTAACAGCTGGCACACCATTAATGGAAACACATGTAAACTAGATGTGTCTGTAGTAACAGTTGGCACACGATTAGTGGAAACACATGTAAACTAGATGTGTCTGTAGTAACAGCTGGCACACGATTAGTGGAAACACATGTAAACTAGATGTGTCTGTAGTAACAGTTGGCACACCATTAGTTGAAACACATGTAAACTAGATGTGTCTGATGTAACAGCTGGCACACCATTAATGGAAACACATGTAAACTAGATGTGTCTGTAGTAACAGCTGGCACACGATTAGTGGAAACACATGCAAACTAGATGTGTCTGTAGTAACAGTTGGCACACCATTAATGGAAACACATGTAAACTAGATGTGTCTGTAGTAACAGCTGGCACACGATTAGTGGAAACACATGCAAACTAGATGTGTCTGTAGTAACAGTTGGCACACCATTAATGGAAACACATGTAAACTAGATGTGTCTGTAGTAACAGTTGGCACACGATTAGTGGAAACACATGCAAACTAGATGTGTCTGTAGTAACAGTTGGCACACCATTAATGGAAACACATGTAAACTAGATGTGTCTGTAGTAACAGTTGGCACACGATTAGTGGAAACACATGTAAACTAGATGTGTCTGTAGTAACAGCTGGCACACGATTAGTGGAAACACATGTAAACTAGATGTGTCTGTAGTAACAGTTGGCACACCATTAGTTGAAACACATGTAAACTAGATGTGTCTGATGTAACAGCTGGCACACCATTAATGGAAACACATGTAAACTAGATGTGTCTGTAGTAACAGCTGGCACACGATTAGTGGAAACACATGCAAACTAGATGTGTCTGTAGTAACAGTTGGCACACCATTAATGGAAACACATGTAAACTAGATGTGTCTGTAGTAACAGTTGGCACACGATTAGTGGAAACACATGCAAACTAGATGTGTCTGTAGTAACAGTTGGCACACCATTAATGGAAACACATGTAAACTAGATGTGTCTGTAGTAACAGTTGGCACACGATTAGTGGAAACACATGCAAACTAGATGTGTCTGTAGTAACAGTTGGCACACCATTAATGGAAACACATGTAAACTAGATGTGTCTGTAGTAACAGTTGGCACACGATTAGTGGAAACACATGTAAACTAGATGTGTCTGTAGTAACAGTTGGCACACCATTAGTTGAAACACATGTAAACTAGATGTGTCTGATGTAACAGCTGGCACACCATTAATGGAAACACATGTAAACTAGATGTGTCTGTAGTAACAGCTGGCACACGATTAGTGGAAACACATGCAAACTAGATGTGTCTGTAGTAACAGTTGGCACACCATTAATGGAAACACATGTAAACTAGATGTGTCTGTAGTAACAGTTGGCACACACCATTAATGATTAGTGGAAACACATGTAAACTAGATGTGTCTGTAGTAACAGCTGGCACACGATTAGTGGAAACACATGTAAACTAGATGTGTCTGTAGTAACAGTTGGCACACCATTAGTTGAAACAGATGTAAACTAGATTACATTGTGATGGTGTTAGAGGGTCGTATTGTTAAACACAGAGAAATCCGCGGCGACATTACAGTTTTAGACTCGGGATGTATTTATTTCATATGAATTTTTCAACCTCGATCTGCACATTCCTATTTTACTTTTATCAAACTCATCTTCTCTGTTTCATATATTTTATCATAACTTCTCGGTCTTGTTTCAAGTAACTTGTTATCATCTTCAACTTGAGTCTGGTTGTACTTTATTCTTTCTCTATGTCTTCTGTAAAAACGGTTGGAAAGTCCTGTCTTCTCCCTGATTACAAACATTTTATTTCAGTTGAAGGTTCATGGTTAGCGTAACTAACATTATCCGATAACTTCACAAATACACCTAGGGCTAACAGAAATTCTAAGTAATTATTACTTTATTGTCTTGATTTATTCAATCACAAAATTACTATTTCATAACTACACGTAAAGACTAAAAATCTCAGTCATACAGTATCTTATTATTTCATACTCAACGTAACTTACACTTAGATATCCATAAACCATTTACTTTAGTCTAACTGTTCGCTCAAACTGTTCTCATGTCTTCCAGATCGTGTGGAACAAAAACTTGCCACAGTGTTATAGACTGTGGAGAACAGCGTAATCTACTTTAATTTAATAAATTAAAGTTTTACTTGTGTTTAAACATAATTGGGAAACCTCTGACTGACACAGCCATCAATTGACTCGTATTTAGTGTTTAATTGTCCTTTTTAGAATGCCAGGTAGAATGTAATTCAAACTGATAGATGGTAAATTTTAGCATAAAGTTACTAACGCAACTTATTTACAGAAGTCTTTGTTTTTAGTTAATCACACGCAACACAGTACAGGATTTTTGTACTGTACCCATTGCGGGTATCGAATCCGGAATTTTAAAGTTATAAACTCTTAAGCTTGCTGCTGAAGTACTGGGAAGACGTCTATTGTTTAGTGTGTTTTTTTTTTCTCTTCCTACATCTTAGTCAAAAGCATGACGTATTTAATTAAATTATTCACAACGAAGCACAATTTCATGCATATATCACAGTAGGACAAATACAGACTTGTTCGAGTTTAAGGATTTACTTAACTTAATGTGAGTGGACTTAAGCCTAATCCATATCGTTCAAGAAATACAAACACAGTATGATACTGTAGCGATTACTACGTTACCTTAGAATGTAGCTACTTAGGCTTAACTAGTATCGTTCAAAATAAACTGAATCAGGTGTTACTACCGTTATGAATTGTTAGCTTACAGTGTATGGACTTAGGCCTAACCTGTTCAAAAATGCCGAACCAAGTTACGTTATTATGATTGTTTGTTTGTTTGTTTTGGAATTTCGCACAAAGCTACTCGAGGGCTATCTGTGCTAGCCGTCCCTAATTTAGCAGTGTAAGACTAGAGGGAAGGCAGCTTGTCATCACCACCCACCGCCAACTCTTGGGCTACTCTTTTACCAACGAAAAGTGGGATTGATCGTACATTATAACGCCCCCACTGCTGGGAGGGCGAGCATGTTTGGCGCGACTCGGGCGCGAACCCGCGACCCTCAGATTACGAAGCGCACGCCTTAACGCGCTAGGCCATTGCAATAGAAGATACCCAACAAACGGTTCGCTATAATCTAATCATTATAAACTTATGTCTTCAATGATGCCAATCTTTCTTTTATTTAAAACAATACTGTGTTAGGTTTTTAAATATGAGCTGTTAATGTTCCAAACGTTAAGTTTCTTTGAAACTCAAACTTACTTAATTCTGTGTTGATTATTGGTGTTGGTTAATTACAATACTGTAACTTGTAATATAGTACAGTTTATCGTTACTGTATATTTTAGTATATGTGGACATTTTCTAATTTTACGTACACCACAATAGTTGTTTCTTTTTTCTGCTCAAACGATTTATGTATTATTTCCTAGACAAAATTAAATAATTGGTTGAATATTAGCGATAGAACTATGTCATACGCAGGTTGCTTTTTCCACGTTCGTCTCGATTAACTGATATGTTTTTCATTAGGATATCAGTTCGAAGGTCAGAACCACGTTAGGCCTATCCTTTGTCTGTCACAGGTTATTTTTCAGGAGTTATTTTCGCCCAATACTACATTTTTCAGTTGATATGAAAATTAAAAGGTTTGTGAAATGGCATTTATTACACATGTCTGGCTTCAATTCCAAAATATTCAAATAACAAGGAATGAGTTAAACACTATATGGCGTAATTTGTATTATTAAAATGAGGCCATTTCCTGTAACAAACGTTTTGTACTCTATAGGTAAACAGTGTCTCGTATTATAGGCGCTAAACACGCACTGCAGGAGTACCTACCCCCCACTTTTTCCACTAGATACTCTACTATCAACAACTATATTATATTGGCCACTGCAGGAGTACCTACCCCCCACTTTTTCCACTACATACTCTACTATCAACAACTATATTATATTGGTCACTGCAGGAGTATCTACTCCCCACTTTTTCCACTAGATACTCTACTATCAACAACTATATTATATTGGTCACTGCAGGAGTACCTACCCCCCCCCCCACTTTTTCCACTAGATACTCTACTATCAACAACTATATTATATTTGTCACTGCAGGAGTACCTACTCCCCACTTTTTCCACTACATACTCTACTATCAACAACTACATTATATTGGTCACTGCAGGAGTACCTACCCCCCACTTTTTCCACTAGATACTCTACTATCAACAACTATATTATATTGGTCACTGCAGGAGTACCTACCCCCACTTTTTCCACTAGATGCTCTACTATCAACAACTATATTATATTTGTCACTGCAGGAGTACCTACTCCCCACTTTTCCACTACATAATCTACTATCAACAACTACATTATATTGGTCACTGCAGGAGTACCTACCCCCCACTTTTTCCACTAGATACTCTACTATCAACAACTATATTATATTGGTCACTGCAGGAGTACCTACCCCCCACTTTTTCCACTACATACTCTACTATCAACAACTATATTATATTTGTCACTGCAGGAGTACCTACCCCCCACTTTTTCCACTAGATACTTTACTATCAACAACTATATTATATTGGTCACTGCAGGAGTACCTACCCCCCACTTTTTCCACTAGATACTCTACTATCAACAACTATATTATATTGGTCACTGCAGGAGTACCTACTCCCCACTTTTTCCACTAGATACTCTACTATCAACAACTATATTATATTGGTCACTGCAGGAGTACCTACCCCCCACTTTTTCCACTAGATATTCTACTATCAACAACTATATTATATTGGTCACTGCAGGAGTACCTACTCTCCACTTTTTCCACTAGATACTCTACTATCAACAACTATATTATATTGGTCACTGCAGGAGTACCTACCCCCCACTTTTTCCACTACATACTCTACTATCAACAACTATATTATATTGGTCACTGCAAGAGTACCTACCCCCCACTTTTTCCACTAGATACTCTACTATCAACAACTATATTATATTGGTCACTGCAGGAGTACCTACTCCCCACTTTTTCCACTAGATACTCTACTATCAACAACTATATTATATTGGTCACTGCAGGAGTACCTACTCCCCACTTTTTCTACTAGATACTCTACTATCAACAACTATATTATATTGGTCACTGCAGGAGTACCTACCCCTCACTTTTTCCACTACATACTCTACTATCAACAACTATATTATATTGGTCACTGCAGGAGTATATACCCCCCACTTTTTCCACTACATACTCTACTATCAACAACTATATTATATTGGTCACTGCAGGAGTATATACCCCCCACTTTTTCCACTAGATACTCTACTATCAACAACTATATTATATTGGTCATTGCAGGAGTATCTACCCCCCACTTTTTCCACTAGATACTCTACTATCAACAACTATATTATATTGGTCACTGCAGGAGTACCTACTCCCCACTTTTTCTACTAGATACTCTACTATCAACAACTATATTATATTGGTCACTGCAGGAGTACCTACCCCCACTTTTTCCACTAGATGCTCTACTATCAACAACTATATTATATTGGTCACTGCAGGAGTACCTACTCCCCACTTTTTCTACTAGATACTCTACTATCAACAACTATATTATATTGGTCACTGCAGGAGTACCTACCCCTCACTTTTTCCACTACATACTCTACTATCAACAACTATATTATATTGGTCACTGCAGGAGTATATACCCCCCACTTTTTCCACTAGATACTCTACTATCAACAACTATATTATATTGGTCACTGCAGGAGTATCTACCCCCCACTTTTTCCACTAGATACTCTACTATCAACAACTATATTATATTGGTCACTGCAGGAGTACCTACCCCTCACTTTTTCCACTACATACTCTACTATCAACAACTATATTATATTGGTCACTGCAGGAGTATATACCCCCCACTTTTTCCACTAGATACTCTACTATCAACAACTATATTATATTGGTCACTGCAGGAGTACCTACTCCCCACTTTTTCTACTAGATACTCTACTATCAACAACTATATTATATTGGTCACTGCAGGAGTACCTACCCCCCACTTTTTCCACTAGATACTCTACTATCAACAACTATATTATATTGGTCACTGCAGGAGTACCTACTCCCACTTTTCTACTAGATACTCTACTATCAACAACTATATTATATTGGTCACTGCAGGAGTACCTACCCCTCACTTTTTCCACTACATACTCTACTATCAACAACTATATTATATTGGTCACTGCAGGAGTACCTACTCCCCACTTTTTCTACTAGATACTCTACTATCAACAACTATATTATATTGGTCACTGCAGGAGTACCTACCCCCCACTTTTTCCACTAGATACTCTACTATCAACAACTATATTATATTGGTCACTGCAGGAGTACCTACCCCCTACTTTTTCCACTAGATACTCTACTATCAACAACTATATTATATTTGTCACTGCAGGAGTACCTACTCCCCACTTTTTCCACTAGATACTTTACTATCAACAACTATATTATATTGGTTAACATTTTTGCCCCCTTTTCTCCCCCACTTTCAAATATAGCTAGTCACTCCTGTTTCATAGCTGTCTCAGCCTAACCTATTTGATAAAAACCTGATCTGAATATGGTTTCTTCAACCATTGCCAGCTGTGTAATCCAGAGCTTCACCTGAATCTGGTTTCTTCAACCCTTGCCAGCTACGTAATTCAGAGCTTCACCTGAATCTGGTTTCTTCAACCCTTGCCAGCTGTGTAATCCGGATAGTCTTTAAACTAATGGAGTCAGAGCCACATTTACTGATCATATCAGAAAAGTTCCGTTGTAACAATTAACTTATTTAATTAAACTTATGTAATACAGAGAAATGTGTATCGCTAGCTGTAAATAATCTATGTTAATAAATTAGGCCTTGCCTAAAACCCAGTAGCCTGCTACAGTGAATGTTCCTCAGTGTGTGGCCAGTATAATATGGACTGAACGTCAAAGCATTCTAACTATACCTAGTTAAAAAAGAAACTTCTACACTACAAAACAGTTAGGACTAGATCAGTTAACTCGTGAACCTGTAAACATGAAATATTCGAAACTTTATAGTTTTAGAAAAGCTATGAGGTAATAAGTTTGTTATATTTCAGTTGTAATGTAATTCAGTTACATTTCAGTTCACCTAAGTTAATTAGGAATTATTTCAGAGGTTCTTCGATACCCAAATTGTTTAACGCAATGATTCTTCATTGTTCACGCTACTAAAGGTGTAGTTGAGGGCTGGATTCGTCACTCGCTATGTTGTAGTGTAAAATGGAGTATATTTGACCTAAACTCTTTGGTAGGACTCGTTTCCTGGAGATATTTTTATTCTGAAGGTTTGTGGTATGTTTTACTTCCTTCTGTGGGCAGAGCTTGGTATGGACTGACCAGTGAAGATTCCAACAAACCCTAACGGATAGATTTGTTATTTAGAATAACAATAAAGACAGTAAAGCTAGTCAACAGTAATATAACAATACTATTATAAAGATATAAATAACTATATTCAAATTACTCATTCGCTAGTAATGTAAAAATACCATTAGAAAGATATAAATAACAGAATGAAAATTTCTCAGTCACCAGTAATGTAACAATATCATCAGAAATATATAAACAAGATAATGAAAATTACTCATTCGCTAGTAATGTAAGAATACCATTAGAAAGATATAAATAACAGAATGAAAATTACTTAGTCACCAGTAATGTAAGAATACCATCAGAAAGATATAAATAACAGAATGAAAATTACTTAGTCACCAGTAATGTAAGAATACCATCAGAAAGATATAAATAACAGAATGAAAATTACTTAGTCACCAGTAATGTAAGAATACCATCAGAAAGATATAAATAACAGAATGAAAATTACTTAGTCACCAGTAATGTAAGAATATCATCAGAAAGATATATATAACAGAATGAAAATTACTCAGTCACCCGTAATGTTACAATACCATTAGAAAGATATAAACAGCATGAAAATTACTCCGTTACCTGTAATGTCAACAACTAATATACTCAAGTTAACAGTTGCAATAAGGTGTCGTGGTTTATTATTGTTCTGAAGTTAACAGTTAAGATCAAGTTTTATTAATTTATTGTAGTTCTCAATTTAACAGTTATCATCAAGGTGTCCTGATTTATTATTATTCTCAAGTTAACAGTTATAATCAATGTCCTGATTTTTATTGTTCTCAATTTAACAGTTACGTTCAAGGTTTCCTGATTTGTTTTCAAGTTAACAGTTCTTATGAAGTTGTCCTAATTTAATGTTATTCTCAAGATAACAGTTACTATCAAGGTGTCGTGAGATACTGTTGTTCTCAAGTTAACAGTGCTTATGAAGTTGTCCTAATTTATTGTTGTTCTCAAGTTACAGTTAGATCAAGGTGCCCTGATTTATTATTGTTTCCAAATTAACAGTTGTAATGAAGTTGTTCTAATTTATAGTTCTTCTCAAGTGAAGAGTTACGATCAAGGTGTGATTTATTATTGTTCTCAAATCAACAGTTTCGATTAAGGCAGTGGTTCCCAAACTGGGGGTAAATTACCCCATGGGGGTAATTTAACAATTTATCGGGGGTAATGGAGGGGTGACAGAAAAAAAGTTAAAATTCTGAAAATCAAGAAAACATTGAGGTAGCTGGTATTAGGATTAATGTTAACTTAGTATGTAAAGTTGTAAATTAAACCTACTTTAAGTATGTAATAAAGTTAAATCAAATAACAATAAACATCAAAAACTAATATACAGTAGCAGAAAAGAAAAAATATGTATCTAAGTGTGTGGTAACCTAAAAGTATTTTGACAAGTATGCTTCAGAACACAAGTCACTCAGTAACCTTGATGACTCATCGACGTGTCCAGTACGCGTCACTCACTGCTTGAGGTTGCCTCTATTTCACACTGTCAGTTTCTATGTGAGCATCAGCCGAGGTAGACAAAACCTGGTATGTATATGTACTGCCCTGTGCAGTATAGTTAGTATTTACCTACTATTACATCATTCCTATGCTGAATAAGCTCTTTTAATGCTATCTAGAATGCCATGAAAAAATAAATAATAAGTTCACATTGTTCACACTTTTTTATGCAGTTTTTCTGCAGATTAAACAATAAAATGTCTAAAAAGCGCACCTACTCTGACGCCTTTCTTCGCTATGGCTTTGTGAATTTACCTTCTGGTGGAGAGGATCGGCCACAATGTGTAGTATGTCACAAAGTGTTGACAAATGAAAGCCTCAAGCCATCAAAACTCTCAGCTCACCTCCAGAAGTGCCATCCAAATCTTCAAAATGAGGATCAGGCTTATTTTCAGCGCCGAGCTGTAGCACTGAAGAATATCCAGTTCGGTTCATCTGGAATTCAAGCCCAAAAGCTTCAAGCTGCGGTCGAAGCATCTTACTTTGTTGCATATAAAGTTGCCGAACAACAAAAATGCCACATCATTGCAGAGAATCTGATTATGCCTTGTGCATACGAGATGGTAAGCAAGGTATGTGGGGAGGATCAAGCGAGTGTCATATCTCTATCAAACAACACAATCCGCCGACGAGTCGATGACATGGCATCAGATATTCTGTCCCAAGTTACAACAGAGATCAAGGAAAGCTCATATAGCAAATTTTCCTTGCAATTTGATGAATCGTGCTGTTCTCCTTGGGTTCGTTCGTTACGTCCACCAGGACAAGATCAAAGAAGAGTTTCTATTATGCGAAGATCTGCTGACAACCATAAAGAGAGAAGATATCTTCAATATCACCAACAGTTTCTTTACCACGAATGGATTGGATTGGAACAGCGTTCAACAGGTAGGGAGAGATGTTTATATAAAGTCTAGATTAGTATAAATACAATGAATTACATGGCATATAGTCATATAGTTTTATTTATTGTACAAGTAGCTGTAGTGTAGCTAATATTTTATACATAATTCACAAAAAAGTATCGTGCCTGTCGTACTGAAATACTAAAGTACCAAAATAAATTAAATTAAATTAAAACCATATAATTATAACGCAAAAGATAAGTAAGAATGACTAACTGACGCAATCTATAATAGTTTTTCTTTTTTAATCTAGGTCTCCGTCGATGGAGCACCATCGATGATGGGTTGTAATCGTGGATTACGGGGCCTCATACAAGCTGTGAATCCAGAAATTTCTGTAGATCATTGCATCATTCATCGGTACTCTCTTGGATCAAAAAGCCTGCCTGGTAATCTGAAATTAGTGTTTGAAGATGTGTTGAAAATCGTCAATTTCATCAAGTCTAGGGATGTGAATTCGCGCATATTCAGGGAGCTGTGCAAGGAAATGGGAGAGCAGTATCAAGTTTTGCTCTACCACACCGATGTTTGCTGGTTGTCACGAGGCAAGGTTGTACGTCGAGTCATTGAGCTCCGAACGGCTCTTCAGGAATTTCTGAAACAAGAAGAATCTCCTTTTGCGACCAAGTTCACTGATAAGGAGTGGCTTGCTCGACTTTGTTACTTGGTTGACATATTTGCGGAGCTGGACAGTGATAATCTGCAACTCCAGGGCCAAAACACGACTGTCATTGATGCCCATCACACTGTGACTGCATTTCTGGGAAAACTGAGACTCTGGATTCGACGCTTGGAGAAAGGAGTGATCGCTCAGTTTCCCACCCTAGACCAGTTTGTTGAGGAGAATAGTTATGATACTGGATCACTTTTACAGACCATCAACAAAGAGATGAGCGACCATTTGAAGGGGCTTGAAACAAGCATGCAGCACTACTTTCCAGAGAGTGACCTAAAAACAGCCAGTCTTCAGTGGATCATTCATCCCTTTTCTGTACCTGATGAGGCCATTCATGATGATGATTTCCCTGCAAAGGAGGAGTGGATCACAATGCGAGCAAATGAAGCCTTGAAAGTCAAATTCCAAAACCAAAATGCAGATTTCTTTTGGATTTCACAACTAGCTGACTCGCCCACTTTGTCCAAGAGAGCCTTGAAGTTGTTGGTATCATTCTCAACAACGTATCTGTGCGAGAAGGGGTTCTCAACCGTGCTGGGGATGAAAACAAAAAAGAGGACTCGCTTGAATGTTGCAAACGATGCCAGGCTGGCACTTTCAACCACAAAGCCAAGAATTCCTAAACTAGCTTCAAGTATGCAACTCCATCCATCCCACTGATGTTTTTGACATCTTTGGCAATATTCATTAGAAATGCACAATGATCAAATACAATAATTAAAAGTGTAATTCAGTGTAAATAAATTATATAAATAAATTGTAAATAAATAAAGTGTAATAAATAAGGTGCAATATATCTCTAGTTTAATTTAGCCATATATATCAATGTTGAAAACATTTTGTGAAAGGGGTAACATGCTTAATGTGGCATGTTAAATTGGGTAACAAGCTGAAAAAGTTTGGGAACCACCGGATTAAGGTGTCGCGAGGTACTATTGTTTCCAAGCTAACAGTTACGATCAATTTATCCTGATTTATTGTTGTCTCAAGTTAACAGTTATAATCAAGTTGTACTAATTTAATGTTATTTTCAAGTTAACAGTTACGATAAAAACTTTTTAATGTATTGTTGTTCTCAACTTAACAGTTGCCTTCAAGGTGTCCTGATTTATTATTGTTCTCAATTCATTTACTGTTGTCTCGAGTGAACAGTTATGATCAAGTTCTCCTAATTTATTATTTTTCTGAAGTTAACAGTTACGATCAAGGTGTCTTGTTCTGCTGTTGTTCCCAAATAAAGTTACGATCAACTTGTCCTGATTTATTGTTGCTCTCAAGATATCACTTACGATCAAGGTGTCGTGATTTTTATTGTTCTCAATTTAACAGTTATGATCAAGGTGTCCTAATTTATTATTGTTTTGAAGTTGACAGTTACGATCAAGTTGTTATGATTTACTGTTGTCTCAAGTTAACAGTTATGTTCAATTTGTCCTAATTTATTGTTGTTCTCAAGTTAACAGTTAGATCAAGTTGTCCTGAGTTATTATTGTTCTGAAATTAATAGTGATGATTAAGTTATACTAATTTATTGTTGTTCTCAAGTTAACAGTTAGATCAAGTTGTCATGAGTTATTATTGTTCTGAAATTAACAGTGATGATTAAGTTATACTAATTTATTGTTGTTCTCAAGTTAACAGTTACAGTTACGGTGCGTGAGCTACTGGTTTTCTGAAGTTAAGAGTTACGATCAAGTATGTCCTGAATTATTACTGTTCTCAATTTTACAGTTACGATCAAGGTGTTCTGATTTATTATTATTCTCAAGTTAACAGTTAGATCAAGTTGTCCTAATTTATTGTTGTTTTGGAGTTAGTAGGTACGATGAAAGTGTCGTGCTTCATAATAAATTGACGAGCTGCTGTCGTTTTCATGATATGACAAGAATATGTGTATCACGTAAAACAAATGTGCTTTTCGTAGTCTTGAAGAAACTGTTTCGTCATTTCAGCACTAGATGGCAGGAGTATTTGTATTGTGCAAGTGTCTGCATCCCTTCAAATGAGAAGAGCCGTTTTCAGTTTTTGTCCGAAACATTTCGAGAGCCGCAATATACCTCAACAGCCAAATCTATAAAACTGGTGGAACAATGGATTTACAATGCTAAGTTAGATTGCCCTTCTTGGAGAGAGAAGATAGACCGAGAGCAGCAGGTTGCCGACCTCTAATATAATGTCTACTCTAGGTGAAGAAAATCGAGTTTTATAATATTATTGTTTAATAGCGGGTTTCATGATTAGAAGATAAGGCAAATGTTGTGACTGAAGTAGACAAGAGAAAGGAATAAGTTTTGGTTTTGGACTTTATTTCAATCAATATTACTTTGTGTAAACACAAATATTTTAACTTGAAGGTATTGCAAATGTCATATTTTATGACAATTGTAATTTATTAGTAATGTTAACTTGACAAAGGTGTTTTTTGTGTCATGTTTATGTGTTTTATTTTAAGCAAAAAGCTGCAGAATATACTATCTGATCTGTCCTTAGCCCTGGGATTGAACCTTGAATATTAGAGTTTATGAGTCCTCAACGCTACCAACGTAGATATGTTTAGTTGACGTTAAACACAAAACTACACAATGGACTATCGATGTTGTGTCCATCATAAAACTGTGCCTACCGCTGTGTCTACGGATTTATAACGCTAAAATCAGGGATTCGATTCCCCTCGGTGGCCTCAGCAGATAGCCCGATGTGGCTTTGCTATAAGAAAACACACGCACACACTCATGAAACCGGTGTGCCAGTGTGGGAACACTACCGCCTTAGAAGAAGGCGTGTTTTGACATATTTGTTAATAATAGTAATAAATTTTGACATTAGGTTTGGAAGAAGTGAAGGGAAGGATTCACCAAAATGGCTTATTCTCTAAGATAATTAGCTAAAAAAGAAATAGAACTTCCAACTGTTTTTCTGAAACGTTTACAGCATAGATTATTTATTGTTGTTTATCACGTGCCACTTTACTGGTCGATCACAAATAACTAGTTGTAATGGTACCCCTTCTCCCTGTAGTGTACTAATGATGCCCTAGAGGGAGCTGCCTCTGTGAAGTCGACAGTTTTCCAATTACTGCTCTGATGATTTCTGCCCTTGGAAACTTAAACCTCCAAAGATAAAAAAAAACCATAGGATATGAACATTCACAATTCTTATGGTCACATTGCGGCAGACCTGTATCATAAGATTTAACCCAGCTCAGACTAGAATCAATGAGTACTATAGCTCGCAGATTATCAACAATAAATGATGCGTTTTTATTAAGTTTGAAAGTGATAGTGCGGGCTCCATGCACCAGCCAGGCACGTGACGTCATCCTGCTTCTAATCTACGAGCTTCTCGCGACTGTAAATTGGATGAAACTGTCGATTCACTTAGTCCTAGGTATGGAAGAGTGTGGGGTAATGACAGTTTAATGTGTTGGTATTAAAATAGCAAGTTATAATTTTGAAAGGCGGTTAAACTAATTGCCATGCTTTAAGTATTAAAACAAAAAAATATATCACTTAGAGTAATTATGAATGAAGTAAAGTTTAATCTGTAAGCGAATAAATTTTATGTCTAGTTCAACTATGATTTATGTTAGTATAAAAGTTTACTTTATTACCTTAAAGTTACTTTTATTTCAAACGTTTTTGTTATTTTATTTACTTTAATAATAGGGTTAGCTCAAGGTAAACGTTTCAGTGTCGGTATGGACAAGAACTAAAATTACTGCTCAGAAAACATTTCTTGTGTTGTAATAAGCTGGACAATAACGAACTGAAAAGTCTTAAACACGTAACACATTATATCATAAGTACTTAGTAGAGACACAAAACGTGCGGTCAAATTAGTGTCTTTGTTGCAAAATTATTTCTTTAAATACAGGATTTATAGAATAATACGAAATAATTCTAATCGCAAACACCAAATCATTTAAGTACGCTTGTCGTAAGCCTAATATTAGTTAAGCCTTTATTAAGTACGACTTATATTCGGTAAAGATATGAATTAACACTGTAACTTGTGTCCGTTTTTTTTGCTTTAGTGTAGTTAGGGTTAAACAACTTTACCATACTTAATATTATTATTTTGTTTATTTTGGAATTTCGCACAAAGCTACTCGAGGGCTATCTGTGCTCCATACTTAATAATATCGATAGATAAACATATTTTATTGTGTGTGCCCGGGCCATGTATGTATCATTTCTTATTTATTCCTTATACGTTTCCACATTTCTTGTAGGAGGAGCATTGATTGAGATCAGATCCCCATCTAATTTTATATCTAATTTCGTAAAACGTACCAAATCAGCATAACTTGACACAGTGACACAAAATGACGAAACTTGTCTACACACAACCAGTGTCATTTTGAAACTTGTTTAAACACAACCTATCATTACGAAACTTGTCTAGAGGCAACCTATCATTACGAAACGGCATGCATGGCCAAGCATGTTAAGGCGTGCAACTCGTAATCTGAGGGTCGCGGGTTCGCATCCCCGTCGCGCCAAACATGCTCGCCCTTTCAGCCGTGGAGACGTTATAATGTGACGGTCAATCCCACTATTCGTTGGTAAAAGAGTAGCCCAAGAGTTGGCAGTGGGTGGTGATGACTAGCTGTCTTCCCTCTAGTCTTACACTGGTAAATTAGAAACGGCTAGCACAGATAGCCCTCGAGTAGCTTTGTGCGAAATTCAAAACCAACAAACAAATCATTACGAAACTTGTCTACACACAACTTGTGTCATTACGAAACTTGTCTACAGACATGTCATTCTTCATAACGTTACCTCGGTAGCTTCTACCACTAGCTTTAGATTCTCACGTGTTAGAAGATGTTGAACTTCGATTACTGCACCTGAAGTGCAAGTTTTGCAAATTTCTTTTGTGATAGTCTTGGGGTATAGAATTGATCCAATGGTCATAGTTTTCCAATTCCATTAAGCACTATGCGTATGCCCATCTTCAAAAATATACACATACTGTACTTACAATGTTTAGTTACAGCATTATGTACACATACTGTACATTACAATGTTTAGTTACAGCATTATGTACACATACTGTACATTACAATGTTTTACACCCTATGTACACATACTGCACATTACAATGTTTAGTTACAGCATTATGTACACATACTGTACATTACAATGTTTAGTTACACCATTATGTACACATACTGTACATTACAATGTTTAGTTACAGCATTATGTACACATACTGTACATTACAATGTTTAGTTACACCATTATGTACACATACTGTACATTACAATGTTTAGTTACAGCATTATGTACACATACTGTACTTACAATGTTTAGTTACAGCATTATGTACACATACTGTACATTACAATGTTTAGTTACACCATTATGTACACATACTGTACATTACAATGTTTAGTTACAGCATTATGTACACATACTGTACATTACAATGTTTAGTTACAACCATTATGTACACATACCGTACATTACAATGTTTAGTTACAGCATTATGTGCACATACCGCACATTACAATGTTTAGTTACAGCATTATGTACACATACTGCGCATTACAATGTTTAGTTACGGCATTATGTACACATACTGTACATTACAATGTTTAGTTACAGCATTATGTACACATACTGTACATTACAATGTTTAGTTACAGCATTATGTACACATACTGTACATTACAATGTTTAGTTACAGCATTATGTACACATACTGTACATTACAATGTTTAGTTACAGCATTATGTGCACATGCTGTACCTGATGTTTTACGCCTATGTACACATACTGTACATTACAATGTTTAGTTACAGCATTATGTACACATACTGTACATTACAATGTTTAGTTACAGCATTATGTACACATACTGTACATTACAATGTTTAGTTACAGCATTATGTACACATACTGTACTTACAATGTTTTACACCCTATGTACACATACTGTACATTACAATGTTTAGTTACAGCATTATGTACACATACTGTACATTACAATGTTTAGTTACAGCATTATGTACACATACTGTACATTACAATGTTTAGTTACAGCATTATGTACACATACTGTACATTACAATGTTTTACACCCTATGTACACATACTGTACCTTACAATATTTTACACCCTATGTACACATACTGTACATTACAATGTTTAGTTACAGCATTATATACACATACTGTACATTACAATGTTTAGTTACAGCATTATGTACACATACTGTACATTACAATGTTTAGTTACAGCATTATGTACACATACTGTACTTACAATGTTTTACACCCTATGTACACATACTGTACATTACAATGTTTAGTTACAGCATTATATACACATACTGTACATTACAATGTTTAGTTACAGCATTATGTACACATACTGTACATTACAATGTTTAGTTACAGCATTATGTACACATACTGTACATTACAATGTTTTACACCCTATGTACACATACTGTACATTACAATATTTTACACCCTATGTACACATACTGTACATTACAATGTTTTACACCCTATGTACACATACTGTACATTACAATATTTTACACCCTATGTACACATACTGTACATTACAATGTTTAGTTACAGCATTATGTACACATACTGTACATTACAATGTTTAGTTACAGCATTATGTACACATACTGTACATTACAATGTTTTACACCCTATGTACACATACTGTACATTACAATGTTTTACACCAATGTACACATACTGTACATTACAATGTTTAGTTACAGCATCATGTACACATACTGTACTTACAATGTTTAGTTACAGCATTATGTACACATATTGTACGTTACAATGTTTTACACCCTATGTACACATACTGTACATTACAATGTTCAGTTACAGCATTATGTACACATACTGTACGTTACAATGTTTAGTTACAGCCTTATGTACACATACTGTACATTACAATGTTTAGTTACAGCATTATGTGCACATACTGTACATTACAATGTTTAGTTACAGCATTATGTACACATATTGTACATTACAATGTTTTACACCCTATGTACACATACTGTACATTACAATGTTTAGTTACAGCATTATGTACACATACTGTACATTACAATGTTTAGTTACAGCATTATGTGCACATACTGTACTTACAATGTTTAGTTACAGCATTATGTACACATATTGTACATTACAATGTTTTACACCCTATGTACACGTACTGTACATTACAATGTTTTACACCCTATGTACACATACTGTACATTACAATGTTTTACACCCTATGTACACGTACAATTACATACCCTTAATGGTGGTTCCTCCTACTTTCAATAATCAATATCTGATACTTGCATCTGTTTTACTTCCTTTATCTTCTACCATTGAATTTTTTCCAATTCTACTATAAACTTTTAATTGCATTAATATTGGACACGTAACACTGGTGATTGGTGCTGTATGACTGTACATTTAATGTGTTTGGAATCGAATTATCTGTAAATGAAGACCTTCAAACACTGGTCATACTATTTAGCTAAACCAGTCTTCTCCTGTGTTGTTCTAAATACTAACAGAAAGTTCACCAGAAACTATGAACATCTGTTGCTGTGTTTACATAACACGAATTTTAGTGTTGACTATGAGAAAAAGTGACATGGAATGACCAAGTTGTGGACTAATTATACTTCAAATGAACGTCGGGTCTGAACGGACATTGAAATTAAGGGTGCTGTTTCTTAAATTACTTGTAGCTATACCATTTCTTGTCGCTGTAGTTACTGCTAGATACAGATTACATCACGTGCTGTTTCTTAACTTACTTGTAGCTATACCATTTTTTGTCGCTGTAATTACTGCTAGATACAGATTACATATCGTGTTGTTTCTTAACTTACTTGTAGCTATACCATTTTTTGTCGCTGTAGTCACTGCTAGATACAGATTACATCACGTGTTGTTTCTTAACTTACTTGTAGCTATACCATTTCTTGTCGCTGTAGTTACTGCTAGATACAGATTACATCACGTGTTGTTTCTTAACTTACTTGTAGCTATACCATTTGTTATTGCTGTAGTTACTGCTAGATACAGATTACATCATGTGCTGTTTCTTAACTTACTTGTAGCTATACCATTTCTTGTCGCTGTAGTTACTGCTAGATACAGATTACATCACGTGCTGTTTCTTATCTTACTTGTAGCTATACCATTTCTTGTCGCTCTAGTTACTGCTAGATACAGATTACATCACGTGTTGTTTCTTAACTTGTAGTTATACCATTTCTTGTCGCTGTAGTTACTGCTAGATACAGATTACATATCGTCTTGTTTCTTAACTTACTTGTAGCTATACCATTCTTGTCGCTGTAGTTACTGCTAGATACAGATTACATCACGTGTTGTTTCTTAACTTACTTGTAGCTATACCATTTCTTGTCGCTGTAGTTACTGCTAGATACAGATTACATCACGTGTTGTTTCTTAACTTACTTGTAGCTATACCATTTTTTGTCGCTGTAGTTACTGCTAGATACAGATTACACCACGTGTTGTTTCTTAACTTACTTGTAGCTATACCATTTTTTGTCGCTGTAGTCACTGCTAGATACAGATTACATCACGTGTTGTTTCTTAACTTACTTGTAGCTATACCATTTCTTGTCGCTGTAGTTACTGCTAGATACAGATTACATCACGTGTTGTTTCTTAACTTGTAGCTATACCATTTCTTGTCGCTGTAGTTACTGCTAGATACAGATTACATCACGTGCTGTTTCTTATCTTACTTGTAGCTATACCATTTCTTGTAGCTGTAGTTACTGCTAGATACAGATTACATCACGTGCTGTTTCTTATCTTACTTGTAGCTATACCATTTCTTGTCGCTGTAGTTACTGCTAGATACAGATTACATCACGTGCTGTTTCTTATCTTACTTGTAGCTATACCATTTCTTGTCGCTGTAGTTACTGCTAGATACAGATTACATCACGTGTTGTTTCTTAACTCACTTGTAGGTATACCATTTCTTGTCGCTGTAGTTACTGCTAGATACAGATTACATCACGTGTTGTTTTTTAACTTACTTGTAGCTATACCATTTCTTGTAGCTGCAGTTACTGCTAGATACAGATTACATCACGTGTTGTTTCTTAACTTGTAGCTATACCATTTCTTGTCGCTGTAGTTACTGCTAGATACAGATTACATCACGTTCTGTTTCTTAACTTACTTGTAGCTATACCATTTCTTGTCGCTGTAGTCACTGCTAGATACAGATTACATCACGTGTTGTTTCTTAACTTGTAGCTATACCATTTCTTGTCGCTGTAGTTACTGCTAGATACAGATTACATCGCGTGTTGTTTCTTAACTCACTTCTAGCTATACCATTTCTTGTAGCTGTAGTTACTGCTAGATACAGATTACATCGCGTGTTGTTTCTTAACTCACTTGTAGCTATACCATTTCTTGTCGCTGTAGTCACTGCTAGATACAGATTACATCACGTGTTGCTTCTTAACTTACTTGTAGCTATACCATTTTTTGTCGCTGTAGTTACTGCTAGATACAGATTACACCACGTGTTGTTTCTTAACTTACTTGTAGCTATACCATTTTTTGTCGCTGTAGTCACTGCTAGATACAGATTACATCACGTGTTGTTTCTTAACTTACTTGTAGCTATACCATTTCTTGTCGCTGTAGTTACTGCTAGATACAGATTACATCACGTGTTGTTTCTTAACTTGTAGCTATACCATTTCTTGTCGCTGTAGTTACTGCTAGATACAGATTACATCACGTGTTGTTTCTTAACTTGTAGCTATACCATTTCTTGTCGCTGTAGTTACTGCTAGATACAGATTACATCACGTGCTGTTTCTTATCTTACTTGTAGCTATACCATTTCTTGTCGCTGTAGTTACTGCTAGATACAGATTACATCACATGCTGTTTCTTATCTTACTTGTAGCTATACCATTTCTTGTCGCTGTAGTTACTGCTAGATACAGATTACATCACGTGTTGTTTCTTAACTCACTTGTAGGTATACCATTTCTTGTCGCTGTAGTTACTGCTAGATACAGATTACATCACGTGTTGTTTTTTAACTTACTTGTAGCTATACCATTTCTTGTAGCTGTAGTTACTGCTAGATACAGATTACATCACGTGTTGTTTCTTAACTTGTAGCTATACCATTTCTTGTCGCTGTAGTTACTGCTAGATACAGATTACATCACGTTCTGTTTCTTAACTTACTTGTAGCTATACCATTTCTTGTCGCTGTAGTCACTGCTAGATACAGATTACATCACGTGTTGTTTCTTAACTTGTAGCTATACCATTTCTTGTCGCTGTAGTTACTGCTAGATACAGATTACATCGCGTGTTGTTTCTTAACTCACTTCTAGCTATACCATTTCTTGTAGCTCTAGTTACTGCTAGATACAGATTACATCGCGTGTTGTTTCTTAACTCACTTGTAGCTATACCATTTCTTGTCGCTGTAGTCACTGCTAGATACAGATGACATCACGTGTTGTTTCTTAACTTGTAGCTATACCATTTTTTGTCGCTGTAATTACTGCTAGATACAGATTACATCACGTGTTGTTTCTTAACTTGTAGCTAAGATCCGATGGCTGGTTTCAGCGGTTGCACTTGACCACATTGTTCACCGTTCAAGAATACCTAATTGCAACTGTTCGCACCAGGCCACACTGGCACAACCTTACATTTGACGTGGTCACCATGGACGATCAAGTTAATTACTGCTTTAAAATCATCCTTAACAGAGATTCCCAGAATGAATTCGTTATCTATGATTTGGTGAGCGTAACAAAAGAAATAGCCATTTCTTGATATCCAGGGTTTGATTCTCTGGCACATTGTTATCTGGTATAAAGACGATAAAATGCGTTCCAGCCGATGATGTGGAAACTTATCTGAACTTGATGGTGGAAAATGAACTTTCAGTCTAACATTTTTACCACAGCTTTACGTGAGAGTAACAGTGGTCAGTGTTCAGTTTGTTTGTTTTTTGTCATTCGGATTAAAGACCGCTGACTTAGAGTGTCGTTTTCATACTGGCTGTGGTTTGTTGGTATGTACTGCCAAAAATGCCAGGATATATATGTAAAAACATCTTACAATAAAAGGTTTGTATGTAGCTTTGTATTCAACTGCAAAAATGTGCTCAGGATTGTAAGATGTTTCCTTAATTTAAGGATGGTACAGTTCCTAAGACGTTTTAATGACTTGATGCTAGTACAGTTTCTTATGTATTTCATGACTTCATGGTAGTGCAGTTCCTAAGGTTTTTTAACGGCTTGATTGTAGTGCAGTTCTTAAGGTGTTTTCATCACTTGATGGTGGTGAAGATCCTAAGGCATTTCATTACTTGATGGTGGTGCTCTTTTTAAAGTGTTTTCGTGATTTGATGGCAGTAGAGTTCCCTAGGTGTTTTATGACTTTTTGGTAGTGCAGTTTATAAGGTGTTTTCATGACATGGCTGTAGTGTAGTTCCTAATTTCAGATATACGTTGCTGGCCAAAACTTAAGGCCAATGAACATAAAGAAAAAATATGCATTTTGCATTGTTAAACTCAACCATTTATTTGAGAAGAGCTTCGAAAGATGAAAATAAGAAAAGGGAAAATAAAAATATAAAACTTTTCTTGCATTTAATAGGGAAAATACTGACACGAAGCGTTTATCGGTAAACACGTAACGAAATTTAGTCATTTGTGTTCAAGCATTAGCATTGTCAACATCTCCCACTGATATCTCCTGTGTTACATTGGGTAAAAACATGGCAAAGGCTAAAAAGTTGACAGAGTTTGAACGTGGCAGAATTGTCGAGCTGCAAAAGTATAGTCCCTCTCAACGTGCCATCGCTGGTGAGATTGGGCGTAGTAAAACTGCTATTGCAAAGTTCTTGAATGACCCTGAGGGATACGAAACGAGAATTTCAAGTGATCGATCCAAGAAAGTTTCGCCGGCATTGAGTAGGAGGATTCGACTTGTTGTCCGGCAAGACACCAGCCGAACCAGATTAAGGCCCTTACGGTCGCAGAATGCAGCTCAAGAACGACGGCATCTACGAGAGAAAGGCTTTAAAAACTGTTATCGTCTTCAAAGACCATGCCTCTTTCCACACCACGAAACAGCTAGGTTAAACTTTGCAGAGAAGCACCAAACATGGAACGTAGAAAAGTGGAAGAAGGTTTTGTTCTCTGATGAGAAGAAATTTAACCTGGATGGTCCAGATGGCTTCCAACGTTACTGGCACGATAAGGATATTACACCGGAGACATTTTCTACACGATAAGGTGGAGAAAGTCCTTCATGATCTAGAAAAACACTAGAAAAACGTTCGACTTAAGAAACCCAACGTTATCAGGTCTTGATTTAACCAGTCTGTCCTGTTATTTTACAACAATGCTGTGTTTAAAATACTGTTTCTTGTTTCAACCAGTCTCTCTTGTTACCTTAAAACAGTACCATGTTTAAAATATTGTTTGTTGTTTCAACCTATGTGTCTTGTTATCTTACAACAATGTTGTTTTTAAGATTCTGTGTTTTGTTACAACCAGTATCTCCTGTTATGTTACAACAATGGTATGTTTGAAGTATTCTTTCTTCTTTCAACTACAGGTGTTTTGACTAAGTTAATAATGTGTAGTTAAGTAGGCAAATCTTACTAGTGCACCAATTGTAAACTATAATTAACTGGTTTGACTAATAACAGTGAATAAGTATTAACATAATGACATAAATTAACAGTACATTAAGAGATAATTCATCAAAACGTCATTTTATTAACTAACTTGTTTTATTAAGGATAAGAATAATACACACAGTTGTTAAAGCAACTTATCAATATTAAAACATATGTTAGTAACCCGTCTCTCTTATTGCTAACACACTAGAAATAAGTAAAACTTAACGTCGTTAATAACACAATACTAGCTTATTTGTTGCACCACAACCTCACTCAGTTCATGGATCACATGCTTGAGACGAGGAAAATATAACTCCGTCTTCAGCTACAAAAGGAAACTTCATCCACGACAGCAGATTTCCCCGAGGGTGGGGTTCGTCACATGGGGCGATTTTCTTTATTTGTTCCTCAGTCAACGCTTCATTCCAGACCTGCAGGTCCGTGAGCTCACCTTCCCAAGCAGCAGAACTCTCGAATCCTCCTCCGGGTTTGTCTTGCTCCTGACCGATGACAACTGTACCCCCTCCTAAGATCCGATGGCCTGGTTTCAATGGTTGCGTTTGACTACATTGTTCACCGTTCAAGAATATCTTATTGCTACCGTCCGCACCAGACCACACTGCACAAACGTGATACCAGTGGCCCAACCTTACACCTGAACATGACGAACTGACGTGGTCAGTATGGACGAATAGGTTAATTGCTGCTTTAAAATCATTCTTAACAGAGATTCCCAAAATAAATTCGTTATCCACGGATGGGTGAGCGTAAAAAAGAAATAGCCAGTTCTTGATATCCAGGGTTTGATTCTCTGACACACTGTTATCTGGTCTAAAGACGGTAAACTTTGTTCCAGTCGAAGATGTGGAAACTTGTTTGAACTTGATGGTGGAAAATGAACTTTAAGTCGTTGTGTTGAAACCACTAGACTCGGTTGACCGAGGACAGCCACAGTGAAGACGGCGATTGATGGAAGCGTGATTTTCATGTTTTGTTGTTTCAACTGTACAACCAATTGGGGTTAAAGTGACTCTGACCTCAGCAGAGTTGAAAATATAACTTTCAAATATCTGATCACGTGAACAGATGACACACCAGTTTCTGTGAAGGGCACTTAACATTGCTTCTCCATATATGGTTTTAGGTGTTAGATGTCCCCTTATAAGGAAAGGAAACAAAGCGTTGTTGTTGTGTGATCGTTAAAGGAATATTTTGGTTTAATACAGAACACACTTTTAACTATGTTAATGAACATGTCTCACAGAACACACTGTGTGTTATTAACAGGAGTGATGTTCCACTTTCTTGGACTGTGATAATTCAAACTATTAACATTTTCAGTGGATGTAATGTACTGAATCCTTACTTCATGTATCAAATCTGAAAGCAGTCATTAAGAAACGCTTGACATATAAAATGGTATAAATATAAAATAACTGACTTATAACACCTCCATGTTTTATTGAGTTTCTTTCATTTTCTTAAAGTATTAAAACTTTATTTTATAAAAAATACATTTGTAACTTGCATGAATTTTTTTTTTAAATTTGACATACTGATAGAAGCTATAAAGGTACAGTTAGGGGGCTCATTTGATGTAAATATAAACCACATGAATAACATTTATTCAACACAAATGAACGTTTTCGCTCACGCCTTCTCCAAAAGTCACGCGAGCTGTCAGACTAAACATTTTTACCACAGCTTTAACGTGAGAGTAACAATGGACAGTTTTTGGTTTTTTTTTTGTCATTCGGATTAAAAACCGCTGTCTTAGTGTGTTATTTTCATACTGGCTGTGGTTTGTTGGTATGTACTGACAAAAAGGTCAGAATATCTAATGAAAAACGCCTTAGATATGAATAAAAGTTGTACCCAAAAATACGGATTGAGCGTGTGAAAGAATGAAATGAAATTTGACACCAAAGTAATAAGTAAGTTAAAGTGATTTGATAAGGACAAATATACATATATAAATATACTTACCAGTTTGGTCTTAAATTTGATTTCATTTCTCCAATTGCACACACTGAATATTTGTGTTTTGATCACATCTAAGGCGTTTTTGATTAGATATCTATTTCTCAGAATGTGGCGGAGATACTAAATTTTCCTTTGACCTACAAAGCTAGAAACTGGGTTTCGATGCCCATGGTGGGCAGAGCACAGATAGCTCATTGTGTAGCTTTGAATTCAACTGCAAAAATGTATTGAAGGTTGTGACATGTTTCCTTAACTCAAGGATGGTGCACTTCCTAAAGTGTTTTGATTACTTGATGGTTGTGGAGTTCCTAAAGTGTTTTGATGACTTGATAGGACTGCTTTTTGTAAAGTGTTTTCATGACTAGATAGGACTGCTGTTTGTAAAGTATTTTCATGACTAGATAGGACTGCTGTTTCTAAAGTGTTTTCATGACTAGATACGACTGCTGTTTGTAAAGTGTTTTCATGACTAGATAGGACTGCTGTTTGTAAAGTGTTTTCATGACTAGATAGGACTGCTGTTTGTAAAGTATTTTCATGACTAGATAGGACTGCTGTTTCTAAAGTGTTTTCATGACTAGATAGGACTGCTGTTTGTAAAGTGTTTTCATGACTAGATAGGACTGCTGTTTGTAAAGTGTTTTCATGACTAGATAGGACTGTTTGTAAAGTGTTTTCTGTTTGTAAAGTGTTTTCATGACTAGATAGGACTGCTGTTTGTAAAGTGTTTTCATGACTAGATAGGACTGCTGTTTGTAAAGTGTTTTCATGACTAGATAGGACTGCTGTTTGTAAAGTGTTTTCATGACTAGATAGGACTGCTGTTTGTAAAGTGTTTTCATGACTAGATAGGACTGCTGTTTGTAAAGTGTTTTCATGACTAGATAGGACTGCTGTTTGTAAAGTGTTTTCATGACTAGATAGGACTGCTGTTTGTAAAGTGTTTTCATGACTAGATAGGACTGCTGTTTGTAAAGTGTTTTCATGACTAGATAGGACTGCTGTTTGTAAAGTGTTTTCATGACTAGATAGGACTGCTGTTTGTAAAGTGTTTTCATGACTAGATAGGACTGCTGTTTGTAAAGTGTTTTCATGACTAGATAGGACTGCTGTTTGTAAAGTGTTTTCATGACTAGATAGGACTGCTGTTTGTAAAGTGTTTTCATGACTAGATAGGACTGCTGTTTGTAAAGTGTTTTCATGACTAGATAGGACTGCTGTTTGTAAAGTGTTTTCATGACTAGATAGGACTGCTGTTTGTAAAGTGTTTTCATGACTAGATAGGACTGCTGTTTGTAAAGTGTTTTCATGACTAGATAGGACTGCTGTTTGTAAAGTGTTTTCATGACTAGATAGGACTGCTGTTTGTAAAGTGTTTTCATGACTAGATAGGACTGCTGTTTGTAAAGTATTTTCATGACTAGATAGGACTGCTCTTTGTAAAGTATTTTCATGACTAGGTACGACTGCTGTTTCTAAAGTGTTTTCATGACTAGATAGGACTGCTTTTTGTAAAGTGTTTTCATGACTAGATAGGACTGCTGTTTGTGAAGTATTTTCATGACTAGATACGACTGCTGTTTCTAAAGTGTTTTCATGACTAGATAGGACTGCTTTTTGTAAAGTGTTTTCATGACTAGATAGGACTGCTGTTTGTAAAGTATTTTCATGACTAGATACGACTGCTGATAGGACTTTTTGTAAAGTGTTTTCATGACTAGATAGGACTGCTGTTTGTAAAGTAAAGTGTTTTCATGACTAGATAGGACTGCTGTTTGTAAAGTGTTTTCATGACTAGATAGGACTGCTGTTTGTAAAGACTAGATATTTTCATGACTAGATAGGACTGCTGTTTGTAAAGTGTTTTCATGACTAGATAGGACTGCTGTTTGTAAAGTATTTTCATGACTAGATAGGACTGCTGTTTGTAAAGTGTTTTCATGACTAGATAGGACTGCTGTTTGTAAAGTGTTTTCATGACTAGATAGGACTGCTGTTTGTAAAGTGTTTTCATGACTAGATAGGACTGCTGTTTGTAAAGTATTTTCATGACTAGATAGGACTGCTGTTTGTAAAGTGTTTTCATGACTAGATAGGACTGCTGTTTGTAAAGTGTTTTCATGACTAGATACGACTGCTGTTTGTAAAGTGTTTTCATGACTAGATAGGACTGCTTTTTGCAAAGTGTTTTCATGACTAGATAGGACTGCTGTTTGTAAAGTATTTTCATGACTAGATACGACTGCTGTTTGTAAAGTGTTTTCATGACTAGATAGGACTGCTGTTTGTAAAGTGTTTTCATGACTAGATAGGACTGCTGTTTGTAAAGTGTTTTCATGACTAGATAGGACTTTTTGTAAAGTGTTTTCATGACTAGATACGACTGCTGTTTGTAAAGTGTTTTCATGACTAGATAGGACTGCTTTTGTAAAGTGTTTTCATGACTAGATAGGACTGCTGTTTGTAAAGTATTTTCATGACTAGATAGGACTGCTGTTTGTAAAGTGTTTTCATGACTAGATAGGACTGCTGTTTGTAAAGTGTTTTCATGACTAGATAGGACTGCTGTTTGTAAAGTATTTTCATGACTAGATAGGACTGCTGTTTCTAAAGTGTTTTCATGACTAGATAGGACTAAAGTATGGACTGCTGTTTGTAAAGTAAACTAGTGTTTTCATGACTAGATAGGACTGCTGTTTGTAAAGTATTTTCATGACTAGATAGGACTGCTGTGACTTAGGACTGCTAAAGTGTTTTCATGACTAGATAGGACTGCTGTTTCTAAAGTGTTTTCATGACTAGATACGACTGCTGTTTGTAAAGTGTTTTCATGACTAGATAGGACTGCTGTTTGTAAAGTGTTTTCATGACTAGATAGGACTGCTGTTTGTAAAGTATTTTCATGACTAGATAGGACTGCTGTTTGTAAAGTCTTTTCATGACTAGATAGGACTGCTGTTTGTAAAGTGTTTTCATGACTAGATAGGACTGCTGTTTGTAGATAGTGCTTTTGTAAAGTATTTTCATGACTAGATAGGACTGCTGTTTGTAAAGTATGACTAGACTGCTGTTTGTAAAGTGTTTTCATGACTAGATAGGACTGCTGTTTGTAAAGTGTTTTCATGACTAGATAGGATGCTGTTGTGGAGTTTTTCATGACTAAGGACTGTTTGAAAGTGACTGACTGATAGGACTGTGGAGTTCATGACTAAGGTGTTTTAATGACTTGATGGTTGTGGAGTTCCTAAGGTGTTTTAATGATTTGATGGTTGTGGAGATCCTAAGGTGTTTTAATTACTTGATGGTTGTGGAGTTCCTAAAGTGTTTTGATGACTTGATGGTGTTGAAGTTTGTAAAGTGTTTTCATGACTAGATAGGACTGCTGTTTGTAAAGTGTTTTCATGACTAGATAGGACTGCTGTTTGTAAAGTGTTTTCATGACTAGATAGGACTGCTGTTTGTAAAGTGTTTTCATGACTAGATAGGACTGCTGTTTGTAAAGTGTTTTCATGACTAGATAGGACTGCTGTTTGTAAAGTGTTTTCATGACTAGATAGGACTGCTGTTTGTAAAGTGTTTTCATGACTAGATAGGACTGCTGTTTGTAAAGTGTTTTCATGACTGGCCAGCAGTGTATATCCCCATGATATTGAACTCCTACCAGAGGAAGGGCACTCACTCAGTCAGCCGTTTCCACCGTCGCAGAGTTTTTGAACCTAATGGCGAAATTAACTATTTCTTTTATAACGCGTTCACAGAAAAACTGAGCATATTCACCACTTCTCTCCTGGGGTATTAGTGTATCAAGTGTTATTTATTTATTTCAACGGGAAATTTACGGTCGTCAGTTTGTGATACTCGAGAGGCCAACTGTAAAGTTACAACAGCTGAGTTCTATAAAACCTAGGCCTGTTGATCTTATCACACAGAAAGGATACCAAACATTTTTACTGATGCAACATTGAAAGGTTACCAAACCATTATAGTGATGCAACGTTGAAAGAATACCAAACCTTTCTTAAGATATAGCGATCAAAGGATACCAAACTTGTCTACTGATGCAACATTCAAAGGATACCAAACCTTTCTACTGATGCAACATTGAAAGGATACCAAACCTTTCTAGTGATGCAACATTGAAAGGATATTAAAGTTTTTAGTGATGCACCGTTGAAAGAATACCAAACTTTATAGTGATGCAACGTTGAGAGGATACCAAACCTTTCTAGTGATGCAACGTTGAATGGATAGCAGATTTTTCTAGTAATGCAACATTGAAAATATACCAAACCTTTCTAGTGATGCAACGTTGAGAGTATACCAAACTTTATAGTGATGCAACGTTGAGAGGATACCAAACCTTTCTAGTGATGCAACGTTGAATGGATAGGAGACCTTTCTAGTAATGCAACATTGAAAATATACCAAACCTTTCTAGTGATGCAACGTTGAGAGGATACCAAACCTTTCTAGTGATGCAACGTTGAGAGGATACCAAACCTTTCTAGTGATGCAACGTTGAGAGGATACCAAACCTTTCTAGTGATGCAACATTGAGAGGATACCAAACCTTTCTAGTGATGCAACGTTGAGAGGATACCAAACCTTTCTAGTGATGCAACGTTGAGAGGATACCAAACCTTTCTAGTGATGCAACGTTGAGAGGATACCAAACCTTTTCACTGATGGAACGATGAAAGGATATCATATCTTTTGTAATGAAACGTTGAAAGGATACTGAACCTCTCTTGTGATACAACAGTGAAAGGACACCAAACCTTTCTACTAATGCAACTTTAAAACGATTCGAAACCTTTCTAGTGATACAACATTGAAAGGATACCATATCTTTCTACAGATGCAACATTAAAAGGATATCAACTTCTGTATTCGTGCAACATTGAAAGGATACCAAACATTTCTACTGACACAACATTGAAACATACCAAACATTTCTACTGACACAACATTGAAACATACTAAACATTTCTGCTGATGCAATGTTGATATTTGTTTTATTTGTCGGTTATTTATGTGACTTGTACATGCCAGCTGAATTTGTTAAGCATCATATAATTACTTACATTATATTCATGTTATTCTTACAAAATCAAAAGATTTATTATATGATCTTGTTTCTTTAGCAGTTGACCAGTTTCGAATTGCAAATCAATTTATTTTCTTTAAAAAACGTCTCGTGTCGAAACGGGATATTTTGATATTCACGGAACCATTCTTCAACAGTTAGAAATGTTATTATTGGAATTCATTACCCCGTGTTTTCCAGTTCCACCTTCTCAGCCTGTGTGAAGTTTGAGGCTTATCCAATATACATGCTGCTGTGTTATAACATGTCGGTTTCGAGAGTTGCGCGTGCGTACCATTTGTTGGGGTATTACGGGTATCTCGACTTGGAACTATGGTGTAGTTGCGATTCTTTCCTGAGGCAGGTATGAAACAGTATAGAACGTGGCTATTTTTCAAGTTATACTAGTTTTCATACTTTACGTTAGAAGTTTCAAAGTCAAGGGAAATTGATCGATAAATGACATCTTAATATAAAGAGACACATATTTCTAAGATTCAGTTGTAATAATAATTCTTATATTATTAATACTTTTGTTCTTGCAGAAGAAGAATGTTATTACTAGTGTCATAATCATGTCAGTAAGAGAATTAGAAATTGTTATTGTAATGATATAATTATAAAACCTGGCTTGTATCTAAAGCATCAGAAAGTTTTGTGAAGACTGTGGAAAAACGTTCGACTTAAGAAACCCAACGTTATCATTCTTGATTTAACCAGTCTGTCCTGTTATCTTACAACAATGCTGTGTTTAAAATACTGTTTCTTGTTTCAACCAATCTCTTCTGTTATCTTACAGCAATGCTATGTTAAAAATGCTGTTTCTCCTTTCAACCAGTCTCTCTTGTTATCTTACAACTGTACCATGTTTAAAATATTGTTTGTTGTTTCAACCTATGTGTCTTGTTATCTTACAACAATGATGTGTTTAAAATACTGTTTTTTGTTTCAACCAGTCTCTCCTGTTATCTTACAACAATGCTATGTTAAAATGCTGTTTCTCCTTTCAACCAATCTCTCTTGTTATCTTACAACAATGTTGTGTTTAAGATTCTGTGTTTTGTTACAACCAGTATCTCCTGTTATGTTACAACAATGGTATGTTTGAAGTATTATTTCTTCTTTCAACTACAGGTGTTTTGACTAAGTTAATAATGTGTAGTTAAGTAGGCAAATCTTACTAGTGCACCAATTGTAAACAGTAATTAACTGGTTTGACTAATAACAGTGAATAAGTATTAACATAATGACATAAATTAACAGTACATTAAGAGATAATTCATCAAAACGTCATTTTATTAACTAACTTGTTTTATTAAGGATAAGAATAATACACACAGTTGTTAAAGCAACTTATCAATATTAAAACATATGTTAGTAACCCGTCTCTCTTATTGCTAACACACTAGAAATAAGTAAAACTTAACGTCGTTAATAACACAATACTAGCTTATTTGTTGCACCACAACCTCACTCAGTTCATGGATCACATGCTTGAGACGAGGAAAATATAACTCCGTCTTCAGCTACAAAAGGAAACTTCATCCACGACAGCAGATTTCCCCGAGGGTGGGGTTCGTCACATGGGGCGATTTTCTTTATTTGTTCCTCAGTCAACGCTTCATTCCAGACCTGCAGGTCCGTGAGCTCACCTTCCCAAGCAGCAGAACTCTCGAATCCTCCTCCGGGTTTGTCTTGCTCCTGACCGATGACAACTGTACCCCCTCCTAAGATCCGATGGCCTGGTTTCAATGGTTGCGTTTGACTACATTGTTCACCGTTCAAGAATATCTTATTGCTACCGTCCGCACCAGACCACACTGCACAAACGTGATACCAGTGGCCCAACCTTACACCTGAACATGACGAACTGACGTGGTCAGTATGGACGAATAGGTTAATTGCTGCTTTAAAATCATTCTTAACAGAGATTCCCAAAATAAATTCGTTATCCATGGATGGGTGAGCGTAAGAAAAGAAATAGCCAGTTCTTGATATCCAGGGTTTGATTCTCTGACACACTGTTATCTGGTCTAAAGACGGTAAACTTTGTTCCAGTCGAAGATGTGGAAACTTGTTTGAACTTGATGGTGGAAAATGAACTTTAAGTCGTTGTGTTGAAACCACTAGACTCGGTTGACCGAGGACAGCCACAGTGAAGACGGCGATTGATGGAAGCGTGATTTTCATGTTTTGTTGTTTCAACTGTACAACCAATTGGGGTTAAAGTGACTCTGACCTCAGCAGAGTTGAAAATATAACTTTCAAATATCTGATCACGTGAACAGATGACACACCAGTTTCTGTGAAGGGCACTTAACATTGCTTCTCCATATATGGTTTTAGGTGTTAGATGTCCCCTTATAAGGAAAGGAAACAAAGCGTTGTTGTTGTGTGATCGTTAAAGGAATATTTTGGTTTAATACAGAACACACTTTTAACTATGTTCATGAAGATGTCTCACAGAACACACTGTGTGTTATTAACAGGAGTGATGTTCCACTTTCTTGGACTGTGATAATTCAAACTATTAACATTTTCAGTGGATGTAATGTACTGAATCCTTACTTCATGTATCAAATCTGAAAGCAGTCATTAAGAAACGCTTGACATATAAAATGGTATAAATATAAAATAACTGACTTATAACACCTCCATGTTTTATTGAGTTTTTTTCATTTTCTTAAAGTATTAAAACTTTATTTTATAAAAATACATTTGTAACTTGCATGAATTTTTTTTTTTAAATTTGACATACTGATAGAAGCTATAAAGGTACAGTTAGGGGGCTCATTTGATGTAAATATAAACCACATGTATAACATTTATTCAACAAAAATGAACATTTTCGCTCACGCCTTCTCCAAAAGTCACGCGAGCTGTCAGACTAAACATTTTTACCACAGCTTTAACGTGAGAGTAACAATGGACAGTTTTTTGTGTTTTGTTTGTCATTCGGATTAAAAACCGCTGTCTTAGTGTGTTATTTTCATACTGGCTGTGGTTTGTTGGTATGTACTGACAAAAAGGTCAGAATATCTAATGAAAAACGCCTTAGATATGAATAAAAGTTGTACCCAAAATACGGATTGAGCGTGTGAAAGAATGAAATGAAATTTGACACCAAAGTAATAAGTAAGTTAAAGTGATTTGATAAGGACAAATATACATATATAAATATACTTACCAGTTTGGTCTTAAATTTGAGTTCATTTCTCCAGTTGCACACACTGAATATTTGTGTTTTGATCACATCTAAGGCGTTTTTGATTAGATACCTATTTCTCAGAATGTGGCGGAGATACTAAATTTTCCTTTGACCTACAAGGCTAGAAACTGGGTTTCGATGCCCATGGTGGGCAGAGCACAGATAGCTCATTGTGTAGCTTTGTATTCAACTGCAAAAATGTATTGAAGGTTGTGACATGTTTCCTTAACTTAAGGATGGTGCAGTTCCTAAAGTATTTTGATTACTTGATGGTTGTGGAGTTCCTAAAGTGTTTTAATTACTTGATGGTTGTGGAGTTCCTAAGGTGTTTTAATTACTTGATGGTTGTGGAGTTCCTAAAGTGTTTTAATTACTTGATGGTTGTGGAGTTCCTAAGGTGTTTTAATTACTTGATGGTTGTGGAGTTCCTAAAGTGTTTTGATGACTTGATGGTGTTGAAGTTTGTAAAGTGTTTTCATGACTAGATAGGACTGCTGTTTGTAAAGTGTTTTCATGACTGGCCAGCAGTGTATATCCCCATGATATTGAACTCCTACCAGAGGAAGGACACTCACTCAGTCAGCCGTTTCCACCGTCGCAGAGTTTTTGAACCTAATGGCGAAATTAACTATTTCTTTTATAACGCGTTCACAGAAAAACTGAGCATATTCACCACTTCTCTCCTGGAGTATTAGTGTATCAAGTGTTATTTATTTATTTCAACGGGAAATTTACGGTCGTCAGTTTGTGATACTCGAGAGGCCAACTGTAAAGTTACAACAGCTGAGTTCTATAAAACCTAGGCCTGTTGATCTTATCACACAGAAAGGATACCAAACATTTCTACTGATGCAACATTGAAAGGTTACCAAACCGTTATAGTGATGCAACGTTGAAAGAATACCAAACCTTTCTTGTGACACAGTGTTCAAAGGATACCAAACCTTTCTTCTGATGCAACATTGAAAGGATGAATTAAAACCTTTCTTGTGACACAGTGTTCAAAGGATGATGCAGCGTTGAAAGAATACCAAGCTTTTGATGCTAGTGATGCAACGTTGAATGGATAGCAGACCTTTCTAGTAATGCAACATTGAAAATATACCAAATCTTTCTAGTGATGCAACGTTGAGAGGATACCAAACCTTTCTAGTGATGCAACGTTGAGAGGATACCAAACCTTTCTAGTGATGCAACGTTGAGAGGATACCAAACCTTTTCACTGATGGAACGATGAAAGGATATCATACCTTTTGTAATGAAACGTTGAAAGGATACTCAACCTCTCTTGTGATACAACAGTGAAAGGACACCAAACCTTTCTACTGATGCAACTTTAAAACGATTCGAAACCTTTCTAGTGATACAACATTGAGAGGATACATACCTTTCTACAGATGCAACATTAAAAGGATATCAACTTCTGTATTCGTGCAACATTGAAACATACCAAACATTTCTACTGACACAACATTGAAACATACTAAACATTTCTGCTGATGCAATGTTGATATTTGTTTTATTTGTCGGTTATTTATGTGACTTGTACATGCCAGCTGAATTTGTTAAGCATCGTATAATTACTTACATTATATTCATGTTATTCTTACAAAATCAAAAGATTTATTATATGATCTTGTTTCTTTAGCAGTCGACCAGTTTCGAATTGCAAATCAATTTATTTTCTTTAAAAAACGTCTCGTTCCTATTTTGGTATGTATGTTAGCTGATGATACTGGAACAGAGGTAGTAATAAATATGTTCCTATTTTGGTATGTATGTTAGCTGATGATACTGGAACAGAGGCAGTAATAAATATGTTCCTATTTTGGTATGTATGTTAGCTGATGATACTGGAACAGAGGCAGTAATAAATATGGAATAGTTGATGTTCGAACAAATATTGTATTACAAACAGTGTGTTAACATTTTACTATAAAATCAAAACATGAATTCCACAAATGATTCAGAAGGACTTAAGAAGAATAAGTGAATGAAATTAAATACGAAGAAACAAAATTTACTCAAGTTAATGTGATGACACCCGATTACTAGTGAAGAATTACAAATACAAAATTTACTGAAGTTAATGTGATGAACACCCGATTACTAGTGAAGAATAACAAATACCCAAGTCTGACTGGCATAAAGAGTAGAATAAATGTGCGCATGTTACTAGCAGCTCATAAAACGTGAGTGCAGTTTGAGGTTCACACACACATATGGTGTTTGAATGTATGGGTGTAGATAGAGGTCCACACACCAACAACCTTACGTATGGTGTCTAAAGGCTTGGCTGTAGAGAGAGGTCCACACACCAACTATCTTACATATGGTGTTCGAAGGTATGACTGTAGATAGAGGTCCACACAAACAACCTTACGTATGGTGTTTGAAGGCATGGTCTGAAATAGCGGTCCACACACCGATAACTTTACGTATGGTGTCTAAAGGTTTGGCTGTAGAGAGAGGTCCACACACCAACAACCTTACGTATTTTACACCTTTTTACATATGGGTGTAAAACTGGATAGTACGTTATGTTTAATTTCAAATTTTAACAAAGATCCTGACCTCGATGACTTCAGAACTAGATACGGTCATATGAGGGTCTACAGATACCTGACTAAGGTGAAAGACTAAATGCAAGGTTCCTGGTGCTGGGTGAAACATTGCTATGTTTTCAGTTGATTTATTTACGTTTTTAGAGAGTCATCTCTACAAGCTAAAGCTGGAGGGTTCTTCCGTCATTCGTTAAGTATCCGAAAACTAGTTAAGGAGAATTCTGATTGGTCAGTTGCACGTTAACACTTCACTAATATCAATGAATTTACAAAGCATGTCTGGGCTTGTTATAATAGTAATCCATCCATAACTCAAGAAGAAATTGTCAGTGATACCGATTTCTGGCTCTAATCCTCATTTTGTTAATGAATGTTCAACAGAAATTTATATTCATACAGAGTTTGTAAAATTAAAGAGCTAGTATAAAGTTTTCAGAGGAAATTATCCAGGTTCATCTGTTCTCCAATCTAGAAGTGTTCGTAGGTTGCTCAGGAAGATTTATTTAGCAATATTTACTGTAAATTAACAAAATGATTCATGCAGCAAAAATACAGTTAACGAAATAGTGATACATGAACGTTTTTGGTATCAGATTCGGTTCAAAAACATGGACAGATGGAACAAAGTAGAAGGAGTGAAGAGCTATTGTCAGTAAGTTGTTAGTTATTAGTTGTTTTTTCGGTTCAAAAACATGGACAGATGGAACAAAGTAAAAGGATTGAAGAGCTATTGTCAGTAAGTTGTTAGTTATTAGTTGTTTTTTCGGTTCAAAAACATGGACAGATGGAACAAAGTAGAAGGAGTGAAGAGCTATTGTCAGTAAGTTGTTAGTTATTAGTTGTTTTTTCGGTTCAAAAACATGGACAGATGGAACAAAGTAGAAGGAGTGAAGAGCTATTGTCAGTAAGTTGTTAGTTATTAGTTGTTTTTTCGGTTCAAAACATGGACAGATGGAACAAAGTAGAAGGAGTGAAGAGCTATTGTCAGTAAGTTGTTAGTTATTAGTTGTTTTTCGGTTCAAAAACATGGACAGATGGAACAAAGTAGAAGGATTGAAGAGCTATTGTCAGTAAGTTGTTAGTTATTAGTTGTTTTTCGGTTCAAAACATGGACAGATGGAACAAAGTAGAAGGAGTGAAGAGCTATTGTCAGTAAGTTGTTAGTTATTAGTTTTTTTTCGGTTCAAAAACATGGACAGATGGAACAAAGTAGAAGGAGTGAAGAGCTATTGTCAGTAAGTTGTTAGTTATTAGTTGTTTTTTCGGTTCAAAAACATTGACAGATGGAACAAAGTAGAAGGATTGAAAAGCTATTGTCAGTAAGTTGTTAGTTATTAGTTGTTTTTTCGGTTCAAAAACATGGACAGATGGAACAAAGTAGAAGGATTGAAGAGCTATTGTCAGTAAGTTGTTAGTTATTAGTTGTTTTTCGGTTCAAAAACATGGACAGATGGAACAAAGTAAAAGGATTGAAGAGCTATTGTCAGTAAGTTGTTAGTTATTAGTTGTTTTTCGGTTCAAAAACATGGACAGATGGAACAAAAGTAGAAGGAGTGAAGAGCTATTGTCAGTAAGTTGTTAGTTATTAGTTGTTTTTTCGGTTCAAAAAACATGGACAGATGGAACAAAGTAGAAGGAGTGAAGAGCTATTGTCAGTAAGTTGTTAGTTATTAGTTGTTTTTTTCGGTTCAAAAAACATGGACAGATGGAACAAAGTAGAAGGAGTGAAGAGCTATTGTCAGTAAGTTGTTAGTTATTAGTTGTTTTTTCGGTTCAAAAACATGGACAGATGGAACAAAGTAGAAGGATTGAAGAGCTATTGTCAGTAAGTTGTTAGTTATTAGTTGTTTTTTCGGTTCAAAAACATGGACAGATGGAACAAAGTAGAAGGAGTGAAGAGCTATTGTCAGTAAGTTGTTATTTATTAGTTGTTTTTTCGGTTCAAAAACATTGACAGATGGAACAAAGTAGAAGGATTGAAAAGCTATTGTCAGTAAGTTGTTAGTTATTAGTTGTTTTTTCGGTTCAAAAACATGGACAGATGGAACAAAGTAGAAGGATTGAAGAGCTATTGTCAGTAAGTTGTTAGTTATTAGTTGTTTTTTCGGTTCAAAAACATGGACAGATGGAACAAAGTAGAAGGAGTAAAGAGCTATTGTCAGTAAGTTGTTAGTTGCAGCAAGAAGATCTGTGCAATTTGTTAATTAACGTTTATTTAGCTGAAATTATTAGAACGTTTGATGTATTTTCGTCTAGGAAACACCACGCGATGGTTCATCACATGAGATGGTCGAGAGGCACATGCGATGACAGAGCAAAGTCCACTGTAAGATATTGATGGTACTTTAGGGGTTCCAAAAACGTTTATATTAAGATTTTACTAAATATCTGAAAAGAAAGATAGGAAGGAAATAATCATTCAAACGATGAATTATCTGGAGAACAGAAATACAAAACGATGGATAATCTGGAGAACAGAAATACAAAACGATGGATTATCTGGAGAACAGATATACAAAACGATGGATAATCTGGAGAACAGGTATACAAAACGATGGATTATCTGGAGAAAAGATATACAAAACGATGGATTATCTGGAGAACAGATATACAGAAAAAGCTTTGTAGAGCATTAACACTTGAAGAACTGTCAACACAACCCTCTGAGGGTGTAAATACTTTTAGATACTTGTTGGATTCTAATAATATGAATACGTCAGGACTGGCATAAAGAATTATTTAATTTCAAGATTTTAAATTGGTCAGAAATAACATTGTATTCTAAGATTACAGATGGTTTTAAAGTGACGTAGAAACTTCATGTAATGTAAGTCGATGGTATAATGCAATATAATTACAGACACAAGCATATAAAGCTAGAAACTCATTTCATTTATTGGACGTTTGTGGAAATATCTTCATGTTAGGCTTTGAAACAATAAACAACTACTTTAGAAAAGTCATTACTTTAAGTTATGAAACAATGAACAACTTTTCTGGAAAAATCATTACGTTAAGCCATATAACAATAAACAACTACTTTAGAAAAGTCATCACTTTAAGTTATGAAACAATGAACAACTCTATATGCAAAAACGGCTCGTTTGGGCTGAGAAAACACTTTTACATAGAAGAGCGAACAACTTTATATGCAAAAAACGGCTCGTTTGGGCTGAGAAAACACTTTACATAGAAGAGCGAACAACGTTTCGACCTTCTTCGGTCATCGTCAGGTTCACAAAGAAAGAGGTGGCTAACCCAACTATAGAAATTCCCAGTAACCAGTTAGCAACCCTCATAGAATTCACCACGATAAAGAGAAACTTCATGTTCAACAACCAAAACTATATACAAACAAATGGCCTAAGCATGGGCAACCCAGTAGCACCAGTTCTAGCCAATATTTTATGACACAAGTTGAAACACAAGCAATTAACACAGCATTACATCCACCACTATACTGGTACAGATATGTAGCTGACACGGTTGCGGGATTCAAATCTACAGAACACATACTTAATTTTTTCAATCACATTAACTCTATACATTCCAACATCAACTTCACATGTGAACAGGAAGAAAACAATCAAATATCATTTCTTAACCTCAAAATTACAAGAACTGATACACAATTTCAAACAGAAATCCACCGAAAAATCACCCATACTGGTCTATACATTCCTTGGGACTCAGCACATGAAACAAAACAAAAACTCAACATACTAAGAAACCAAATAAACACAGCCATAAAACTATGCTCACCAGATAAAATTAACGATGAATTAGACAAAATAAAACAATACTTCACCAACATCTATAAGTTTCCTCCACAAACCGTAGAAAACATTATACGCACACACCTAGACAGAAAGCAAAATCAACCAACTAAAGTAAGTACAGCTCACGAATCAAAAAACCACGAAACCATATACTGCTGTATACCATATATTCCTGACATCAGCAAACAAATAACCAACATTTGGCAAAAACTAGTAACAAAATATGACATTCCAGTTAATACCAAATTTATTCAAAAACCCGGCACAAAACTGAGGTCTATACTATGTAAAACTACACTGACAAACACCACACCAACATTATTTATAAAATACAATGTGATAACTGCCACGACTTCTATATTGGAGAAACAAGTAGAAAAATGGAAACCAGATTCAAAGAACATAAAAAGTCACCTTCACACGTTTTCGAACACTGCAAGTCAAATAAACACAACATAACCATAGAAAACACTCAAATACTAAATACAGAAACAAACATAAACAAACGTAAAATTAAAGAAGCCTTACTTATACAACAACTTAAACCCAAAATAAACCAATATAAATGAACGCCTTTATACCTATATTAATAAAATAAAATAAATAAAATTATATATTCAAACATCTAATACCGCCCTCTACATTTTGACACACAGTTACACAACCCCTTTCAGACATGTGGTCGGCTTCCGGTCAGTTACCTCTTTCTTTGTGAACCTGACGATGACCGAAGAAGGTCGAAACGTTGTTCGCTCTTCTATGTAAAAGTGTTTTCTCAGCCCAAACGAGCCGTTTTGCATATAAATTTCTCAACAAGTGGGTTTCGTCATCACTGATTAATGAACAACTCCTTTAGAAAAGTCATTACGTTAGGCTATAAAACAATCAACAACTACATTATTGTTATAGTTCTAGCCAGCAGGGTGTGAGTATGCTGTCGTACATTATTGTTGTAGTTCTAGTCAGCAGGGTGTTAGTGTGGTACATTACTGTTGTAGTTCTAGCCTGCAGGATGTGTGTGTGTGCTGTCGTACATTACTGATGTAGTTCAAGCCAGCAGGGTGTGATGTGATGTCGTACATTACTGTTGTAGTTCCAGCCAGCAGGGTGTGTATGTGCTGTCGTACATTACTGATGTAGTTCAAGCCAGCAGGGTGTGATATGATGTCGTACATTACTGTTGTAGTTCCAGCCAGCAGGGTGTGTATGTGCTGTCGCACATTACTGTTGTAGTTCCAGCCAGCATGGTGTTAGTATGTGCTGTCGCACATTACTGTTGTAGTTCCGGCCAGCAGGGTGTGTATGTGCTGTCGTACTTTACTGTTGTAGTTCTAGTCAGCATTGTGTTAGTGTGTGCTGGGTCACACATCACTGTTGTAGTTCCAGCCAGCAGGGTGTTAGTGTGCGCTGTCGCACATCACTGTTGTAGTTCCAGCCAGCATGGTGTTAGTATGTGCTGTCGCACACTGTGGTAGTTCCAGCCAGCATGTGTGTGTGTGCTGTCGCACAACACCGTTGTAGTTCCAGTCAGCAGGGTGTGTATGTGCTGTCGCACATCACTGTTGTAGTTCCACCAGCAGGGCGTGTGTGCGTGCTGTCGCCGCCACTGTTGTAGTTCCAGCCAGCAGGGTGTGTGCATGTGCTGTCGTACATCACTGTTGTAGTTCCAGCCAGCAGGGTGTTAGTGCATGCTTCTCGCACATCACTGTTATAATTCCAGCCAGCAGGGTGCTAATTTGCGCTGTCGCACATCACTGTTATAGTTTTAGCCAGCAGAATGTTAATGTGCGCTGTCGCACATTACTGTTGTAGCTCTGGCCAGCAGGGTTGTTAGTGTGCTGGTCGCACATCACTGTTGTAGTTCCAGCCAGCAGGGTAGGTGTGTGTGTGCTTCGCAATATCACTGTTGTAGTTCCAGTCAGCAGGGTGTTAGTGTGCGCTGTCACACATCACTCTTGTAGTTCCGGTCGGCAGTGTGTTAGTCCAGTGCTGTCGCACATCACTGTTGTAGTTCCAGTCAGCAGGGTGCGTGTGTGTGCTTTCGTACATTCACTGTTGTAGTTCCAGTCAGCAGGGTGTTAGTGTGTGCTGTCACACATCACTCTTGTAGTTCCACGCCAGCAGTGTGTTAGTCCAGTGCTGTCGTACAATCACTGTTGTAGTTCCAGCCAGCATGGTGTTTGTATGTGCTGTCGTATTTTACTGTTGTAGTTCCCGCCAGCAGGTTAGTGTATGTGCTGTCGCACAATACTGTTGTAGTTCTCAGCCAGCATGGTGGTTTGTATGTGCTGTCCCATTTTACTGTTGTAGTTCCTGCCAGCAGGGTGTGTATGTCCTGTCGCACATCACTGTTGTTCTTCCAGTCAGCAGGGTGTGTATGTGCTGTCGTACATACTGTTGTAGTTCCAGCCAGCAGGGTGTTAGTGTGCGCTGGTCGCACATCACTGTTGTAGTTCCAGCCAGCAGGGTGTTAGTGTGTGCTGTCGCAACATCACTGTTGTAGTTCCAGCCAGCAGGGTGTTAGTATGTGATGTCGCACATCACTGTTGTAGTTCCAGCCAGCAGGATGTTAGTGTGCGCTGTCGCACATCACTGTTGTAGTTCCAGCCAGCAGGGCGTTAGTGTGTGCTGTGATACATTACTGTTCCAGTTCCAGCCAGCAGGAGTTAGTGTTTGCTGTTTCACATTACACACTGTTGTAGTTCCAGCCAGCAGGGAGTTAGTGCGTAGTGTCGTACATTACTGTTGTAGTTCCAGCCAGCAGGGTGTTAGTGTGCGCTGTCGCAATACATCGTTGTAGTTCCGCCAGCAGGGTGTGTATGTGCTGTCGCACATCACTGTTATAGTTTTAGCCAGCAGAACGTTAATGTGCGCTGTCGTACACACTGCTGTAGCTCCGGCCAGCAGGGTCGTTAGTGTGTGCTGTCGTACATCACTGTTGTAGTTCCAGCCAGCAGGGTGCGTGTGTGCTTTCGCACATCACTGTTGTAGTTCTAGTCAGCAGGGTGTTAGTGCGTGCTGTCACATATCACTCTTGTAGTTCCAGGCAGTGTGTTAGTCCAGCTGTCGCACATCACTGTTGTAGTTCTAGTCAGCAGGGGTGCGTGTGTGTGCTTTCGCACATCACTGTTGTAGTTCCAGTCAGCAGGGTGTTAGTGCGTGCTGTCATACATCACCTTGTAGTTCCAGCCAGCAGTGTGTTAGTATGTGCTGTCGCACATCACTGTTGTAGTTCCAGCTAGCCAGGGTTTGTGCGCTGTCGCACATCACTGTTGTAGCACCAGTCAGCAGGGTGTTTAGCGTGCGCTGTCGCACATCACTGTGGTAGTTCCAGCCAGCAGGTTGTGTATGTGCCGTCGTGCATTACTGTTTGTAGATCCAGTCAGCAGGGTGTGTGTGCTGTCGCACATTAATGTTGTAGTTCCTAGTCAGCAGGGTGTTAGTGTGCGCAGTCGTACATTACTATGGTAGTTCCACCAGCATGACGCGAATGTGTTGTCGCACATCACTGTTGTAGTTCCAGCCACCAGGGTGTGTGTATGCTGTCGTACATCACTGTTATAGTTCCAGCCAGCAGGGCGCTAATGTGTGCTGTCGTACATCACTGTTATAGTTTTAGCCAGCAGGATGTTAATGTATGCTGTCGCACATTACAGTTGTAACCTGGCCAGCAGGGTGTTAGTGCGCTGTCGCACATCACTGTTGTAGTTCCAGCCAGCAGGATGCGTGTGTGAGCTTTCGTACATTACTGTTGTAGTTCACAGCCAGCAGGGCGTGTATGTGCTGTCGCACATCACTGTTGTAGTTCCAGTCAGCAGGGGTGTTAGTGTGCTGGTCGTATTTTTTTACTGTTGTAGTTCCGTGCCAGCAGGTTGTGTATGTCCCATCGCACATTTTTGTTGTTCCTTCCAGTCAGTAGGTGTGTATGTGCCTGTCGTACATCACTGTTGTAGTTCCAGCCAGCAGGGCATTAGTGCGCCGTCGTGCATCACTGTTGTAGTTCCAGCCAGCAGGGTGTGTGTGTGTGCTGTCGCACATCACTGTTGTAGTTCCAGCCACCAGGGTGCGTGTATGCTGTCGTACATCACTGTTATAGTTCCAGCCAGCAGGGTGCTAATGTGCGCTGTCGCACATCACTGTTATAGTCTTAGCCAGCAGGATGTTAATGTGCGCTGTCGAACATCACTGTTTTAGCCCGCCAGCAGGGGTTAGTGTGCTGTCGTACATCACTGTTGTAGTTCCAGCCAGCAGGGTGCGTGTGTGAGCTTCGTACATTCACTGTTGTAGTCCTCAGTCAGCAGGGCGTTAGTGTGTGCCGTCATACATTACTGTGTTGTAGTTCCAGCCAGCAGGGTGTATGTGCTGTCGCACATCACTGTTGTAGTTCCAGCCAGCAGGGTGTTAGTGTGCGCTGTCGTACAACACTGTTGTAGTTCCGACCAGCAGGGTGTGTATGTGCTGTCGCACTTTACTGTTGTAGTTTTAGCCAGCAGGGTGTGTGTGCTGCCTGTCGCACATTATTGTTGTAGTTCTCATCAGCAGGGCGTTAGTGTGGTACATCACTGTTGTAGTTCCAGCCAGCAGGATGTGTGTGCGTGCTGTCGTACATACTGTTGTAGTCCGCTCAGCAGGGTGTGATGTGCTGTCGCACATCACTGTTGTAGTTCCAGCCAGCAGGGTGTGTATGTGCTGTCGTCATCACTGTTGTAGTTCCGCCAGCAGGGTGTGATATGATGTCGTACATTCACTGTTGTAGTTCCAGCCAGCAGGGTGTGTATATGTGCTGTCGTACATTACTGTTGTAGTTCCAGCCAGCATGGTGTTAGTATGTGCTGTCGTACATCACTGTTGTAGTTCCCAGCCAGCAGGTGTGTATGTGCTGTCGCACTTTCACTGTTGTAGTTCCAGCCAGCAGGTGTGTGTATGTGCTGTCGTACATCTACCGTTGTAGTTCTCAGCCAGCAGGCGTTGCAGGTGCTGCCCATAATATCACTGTTGTAGTTCCAGCCAGCAGGGTGTTAGTGCGCTGGTCGCACATTACTGGTTGTAGTTCCAGCCAGCATGGTGTTAGTATGCGCCGGTCGCACATCACTGTTGTAGTTCCAACAAAAGCCAGTGCAGGCTGGTCGCACAACACGGTGTAGTTCCAGTCAGCAGGGTTGTGGCTGTGCCAACGTATCATCATGTTGTAGTCCCAGCCAGCAGAGTGTGTGTGGCTGTCGTAACGCATCACTGGTTGTAGTTCCAGCCAGCAGGGTGCGTATGTGCTGGTCGCACATCACTGTTGTAGTTCCAGCCAGCAGGCGTGTTAGTGTGGCCGCTTCGCACATTACCGTTATAATCTCAGCCAGCAGCGTGCTTAATTCCAGCAGCTGTCGCACATCATCTGTTATAGTCTTTAGCCAGCAGAATGTTAATGTGCGCCGTCGCACATCACTGTTGTAGCTCCGCCAGCAGCAGTGTTAGTGCGTGCTGTCGCAACATCATCTGTTGTAGTTCCAGCCAGCAGGGTGCGTGTGTGCGCTCCGCACATTACTGTTCAGTAGTCTCCAGTCAGCAGGGTGTTGCGTGCGGCCATCGCTACACACTCCCTTGTAGTTCCACGGCAGTGTGGTTAGTCGTGCGCCGTGCGCACATCACTGTTGTACTTCCAGTCAGCAGGGTGATAGTCCAGGCCGTCGCGTCAACACCGGTTGTAGTTCCAGCCAGCATGCAGGTTCAGGCTGCGTGCCGTCCCATTTTCACTGTTGTAGTTCCGGCCAGCAGAGTTGTGTATGTGCTGTCGCATAACACTGTTGTAGTTCCAGCTTCAGCATGTATTTGCGTTTGTGCTGTGCCGTCGTAACTTCACTGTTGTAGTTCCTAGCCAGCAGGCGTGTATATCCCGTCGCAATATCACTGTTGTAGTTCCATTCAGCAGGGTGTGTATGTTGCTGTACATCATCATTGTAGTTCCAGCCAGCAGGTGTTAGTGTGCTGTCGCACATCACTGTTGTAGTCTCCAGCCAGCAGGGCGTTAGTGTGTGCTGCTCGCAACATCACTGTTGCAGTTCCAGTCAGCAATAGTTAGGTATGCGCCGTCGCACATCACTGTTGTAGTTCCAGCCAGCAGGGCGTTAGTGTGTGCGTTCGATACTATCACTGTCTCAGTTCCAGCCAGCAGGAGTTAGTGGGTGTGTTGCCTGTTAATCACTGTCCCAGTTCCAGCCAGCAGGGAGTTAGTGCGTGTAGTGTCGCACATCACTGTTGTAGTCTCAGCCAGCAGGGTGTTAGTGCGTGCGCTGGTCGCACATCACCGTTGTAGTTCCAGCCAGCAGGGGTGTATGTGCTGCTCGTACATTTCACTGCTTATAGTTTGTTTCCAGCCAGAACGGTTAATGTGCGTGCCGTCGCACATCATCATTGTAGTTCTGGCCAGCAGGGTGTTAGGCGCGCCGGTCGCACATCACTGTTGTAGTTCCAGTCAGCAGGGGCGTGCGTGCGGCGCTTCGCATATCACTGGTTGTAACCTAGTCAGCAGGTTGCTGGTGCGCTGGTCACACATCACCTTCTGTAGTTCCTGGTCGGCAGTGTGTTGTCCAGGCCGTCGCACATCACTGTTGTAGTCTCCAGTCAGCAGGCGTTTTGTGCAGGCGCTGGTCGTATCTTTACCGTTTGTAGTTCCAGTGCCAGTTGCATGCGTGTCCGTCGTCTGCACATCATCACTGGTAGTTCCAGTCAGCAGGGCGTTAGTGTGCGCTGGTCACACATATCACTGTTGTAGTTCCAGACAGCATGGTGTTAGTATGCGCTGTCGCAATATCACTGTTGTAGTCCCAGCCAGTAGGGTCAGGTGTGCTGGCCCGTACATTACTGTTGGTAGCACCAGTCGGTATGCGTTAGTGTGGCTGGTCGCACATCATCAGTGGTAGTTCCTTGCCAGCAGCGTTGTGTATGTGCTGTCGCACATTACTGTTGCCAGATCCAGCAGGGTGCTGCCGGTCGTAACATTAATGTTGTAGTCTCCCATCAGCAGGTGTTAGTGTGCGCAGGCCCGTATATCACTATGGTAGTTCCTGGCCCAGCACGACGCGGGAATGTGCCATCGCAACATCACTGTTGTAGTTCCCAGCCACCAGGGTGTGCATGCTGTCGCAGATCACCGTTATAGTTCCAGCCAGCAGGCGCTAATGTGTGCGTCGCACATATCACTGTTATAGTTGTTAGCCAGCAGGATGCATGCGCCGCGCCACGCATTACAGCTGTAACCTGGCCAGCAGCAGGCCAGTGTGCGCCGTCGCACATCACTGTTGTAGTTCCAGCCAGCAGGGTGCGCGCGTGAGCTTCTGCACATCATTGTAGTTCCAGTCAGCATGGCGTGTGCGCCTGTCGCACATCACTGTTGTAGTTCCAGTCAGCAGGGTGTTAGTGCGCCGGTCGCATTTTACCTGTTGTAGTTCCTTGCCAGCAGGACAGGTATGTCCTGTCGCACATCTTGTTGTAGTTCCAGTCAGCAGGCGTGTATGTGCTGTCGCTACTTCACTGTTGTAGTTCCAGCCAGCAGGGCGTTAGTGTGCGCCGGTCGCACATCACTGTTGTAGTTCTGAAGCAATCAGGGTGCATGCGTGCTGTCGTACATCACTGTTGTAGTTCCAGCCACCAGGGTGTATGCTGCTGTCGCACATTACTGTTATAGTTCCAGCTCAGCAGGGTGCTAATGTGCGCTGGTCGCACATCATCACTGTTATAGTTTTAGCCAGCAGGATGTTAATGTGCGCTGGTCGAACATTACTGTTGTAGCCCACCAGCAGGTGTTAGTGTGCGCTGTCGCACATCACTGTTGTAGTTCCAGTCCAGCAGGGTGCGTGTGTGAGTCTCTCAACATCACTGTTGTAGTTCCAATCAGCAGGGCGTTAGTGTGTGCTGTCATACATCACTGTTGTAGTTCCAGCCAGCAGGGTGTTAGTGTGCTGTCGCAATAACACTGTTCTAGTTCCGACCAGCAGGGAGGCGTGTATGTGCTGTCGCACATTACTGTTGTAAGTTCCAGCCAGCAGCGTGTGTATGTGCTGTCGCAAATCACTCTGTTGTTCTTCCAGTGAGCAGGGTGTGTATGTGCTGTCGCACATTTCACTTGTAGTTCCAGCCAGCAGTGTGTGTGTGTGTGCTGTCGCAATATCATTGTTGTAGTTCCTTGACAGCAGGGAATGTGTGCGCTGGTCACATCACATCGTTGTAGTTCCAGTCAGCAGGAGGTGTGTGTGCGCTGTCGCAATATCAACGTTGTAGTTCCTCCGTTGTCATATTGTTTAGTGTGTGCGCTGGGTCGCACGGCACTCATTGTAGTTCCAGTCCCAGGCAGGGTGTTAGTGTAGCTGTCGCAACATCACTGTTGTAGTTCCAGTCAGCAGGATGCGTAGTGCGCTGTCGCACATCATCTGTTGTAGTTCCAGCCAGCAGGGTGTAAGTCCAGGCCTGTCGTATCATCTCTTTATAGTCTCTAGCCAGCAGGGTTAGTGCGCGTGTCGCACATTCATTGCCACATAGTCTTGTAGCCAGCAGGCGTTAGTTAGTGTGCTGTCGCATATCACTGTTGTAGTCTCATGTCCAGCAGGACGTTAATGCGTGAGCTCGTTCGTACATCACTGTTGTAGTCTTACCAGCAGGGTGTTAGTAGCTGCGCTTCGCATCATCACTGTTGTAGTCCTAGCCAGTCAGCAGGCGTTAGTGTGCGCCGCACACATTACTGTTGTAGTTCTACCAGCAGGGTGTTAGTGCGTCGCCCGTCGCACAACACTGTTGTAGTTCCAGTACCAGCAGGGTGTTATGTGCGTGTCGTCGCATATCACTGCTTGTAGTTCCAGCCAGCAGGTGTTAGTGTGGTGCTGGTCGCAATATCACTGTTGTAGTTCCAGCCAGCAGGGTGTTTAGTGTCGCTGTGACATACATCACTGTTGTAGTCTCCAGCAGCAGGGTTAAAGTGTTTGCTGTCGCACATCACTGTTGTAGTTCTAGCCAGCAGGGTGCAAGTGTAGTGCTGGTCGCACATCACTGTTGTAGTTCCAGCCAGCAGGGCGTTAGTGCGTGTCGCACATCACTGTTGTAGTTCCTGCACAGCAGGGTGTATGTGCTGTCGCAACATCACTGTTGTAGTTCCAGCCAGCAGGAGGCCTAGTGCGTCTGTCGCACGCCACTGTTGTAGTTCTTAGGGCAGCAGGGTTGTGCATGTGCCGGCACATCACTGTTGTAGTTCCAGCCAGCAGGGCGTTAGGTATGCTCTCTGCACATCACTCGTTATAGTTCCAGCCAGCAGGGCGCTAATTAGTGCCAGGCGCAACATCATGCCATAGCCTTTAGCCAGCGCAGGGTGTTAGTGTGCCTGTCGCACATCACTGTTGTAGCTCCAGCCAGCAGGGTGTTAGCAGTGCGCTGTCGCACATATCTGCTGTAGTTCCAGCCAGCAGGGTGTTAGTGTGCGCCTGTCACATACACACAGTTGTAGTCCCGACCGGCAGCAGTGTGTTAAGTCCGCGCTGTCGCACATCACTGTTGTAGTCTCATCAGCAGGGCGTTTTGTAGTGTGCTCGTCGTATTTTACTGTTGTAGTTCCAGCAGCAGGGTGCGTGGTGTGCTGGTCGCAATATCACTGGTTGTAGCCTTTAGTCAGCAGGCGTTAGTGTGCCGTCGCAATACATCACTGTTGTAGTTCCAGCCAGCATGGTGTTAGTATGCGCTGGTCGTTACACACTGTTGTAGTTCCAGCCAGTAGGTTAGCGTGTGCTGTCGCACATCACCGTTGTAGCAATCAGTCAGCAGGGTGTTGCGTGCGCTGCTCGCAATATCACTGCGGTAGTCTGCCAGCCATGGTTGTGCATGCAGCTGGTCGTGCATCACTGTTGTAGTTCCAGTCAGCAGGCGTGTGTGCGTGTGCTCGGTCGCACATCATCGTTGTTAGTTCCAGTCAGCAGGCGTTAGTGCGCGCAGTCGTATATCACTCATGGTAGTCCCACAGCACACGTGAACGTGCGTTGGTCGTAATATCATCTGTTGTAGTTCCAGCCACCAGGGTGCGTACGCTCGCACATTACTGTTATAGTTCCAGCCAGCAGGGCGTTAATGTGGCCTGTCGCACATCACTGTTATAGTTTTAGGTAGCAGGATGTTAATGTGTGCTGTCGTACATCACTGTTGTAGTTCTACCAGCAGGGTGTTAGTGTGTGCTGTCGTCGCATCACTGTTGTAGTTCCAGCACAGCAGGGGTGCGTGTGTGACTGTCGCACATTTCATCTGTTGTCAGTTCCAGCCAGCAGTGGTGTGTATGTGCCGTACACAACAAATGTTGTAGTTCCAGCCAGCATGGTGCGTTTGTGTATGCAGCTTTTGTCGCATCTTTACTTCGGTTGTAGTTCCTGGCCAGCAGAGTTGTGTATGTTGCTGTCGCACAATACTCCCTTATTGTAGTTCCAGCAGCACGGTGTTTGTGCGTGTTGTCATTACTTTACTGTTTGTAGTTCTTAGCCAGCAGGGTGTGTATGTCTGTCGCACATCTTTGTTGTTCTTCTAGTCAGCAGGGTGTTAGTGCGCTGTTGTACATTGGCCTGTTGTAGTTCCAGCCAGCAGGGTGTTAGAGTGTGCCTGTCGTCAACACTGCTGTAGTTCCGTAGCCACCAGGGTGTGCGTGCGTGCTGGTCGTACATCACTGTTGTAGTTCCAGCTCAGCAGGGTGTTTAAAATTGTGCGCTGTTACACATCACTGTTGTAGTTCCTAGCCAGCAGGGTGTTAGTGTGGTGCTGTCGCACATCACTGCCACAGTAGTTCCAGTCGCAGGGCGTTGGTGCGTGCTGTCGTACATTACTGTTATAGTTCTAGCCAGCAGGGTGTTGGTGTGTGCTGTTGTACATTACTGTTGTAGTTCTGTAGCAGGGGTGTTGAGTGTGTGCTGTCGTACATTACTGTTGTAGTTCTAGTCAGCAGGGTGTTGAGTGTGTGCTGTCATACATTACTGTTGTAGTTCTAGCCAGGGGTGTTGTGTGTGCTGTCGTACATTACTGTTGTAGTTCTAGCCAGCAGGTTGTGTATGCTTGTCGTACATTACTGTTGTAGTTCGTCAGCAGGGAGTATTGTGTGCTGTCGTACATTACTATTTGTAG